>NC_065447.1:131918601-132218601 GCF_917563875.1 Diabrotica virgifera virgifera | reverse complement strand
AAGAGAGCAAGAGGACGACCCCAGATGAGATGGGGAGACGACATTAAAAAGATAGGAGGAACGCACTGGAAACAGAAAGCACTAAACAGAAGCGAATGGAGGAAACTGGGGGAAGCCTATGTTCAGAATTGGACGAATTAAAGGGCAAAAGAAGAAGAAGAAGAAGGTATATTTTAAGTAATATTGGTAATGTTGTTTAATGCACCATTTTGGTTTTTTTGGGATGTAAAGAAAATAAAAACACAAAATATAAAAAATGCAGGCATTTTCTAATACCTTTAAAAGCACCATCAATACATTAAATTTATACAAAACATCTTTAACATAAATTCTGGCTTTTATATTAAAATTAGATTTTTTAAATATACATATTTTTTGTTAAAAAGGTGATAAAAAATGAGCGCGTGTGTTTTTTAAAGGTGGAATATCCATATTTGACGGTAATCTGAGATGCGTTTATAAATTTCACATCAGGTAATTTTGTTTAAGTCCTTATTTATGTATTTATATAAATTTAAATACCTGATATGCTGTCAAAATAGTTTACTTTTTATATAGGTAAAAAAACATAACCAGCCCGACTCTTTGAGCAACCATTGCACGCAGTCACTTTTTATAGTCGCTTCAGTTGTCTTATGCAACGCTTAAGGTTGCCTAGGCAACGTCAAGACAACTCAAAAATCGTCCACCAAATTAGTGCAGAATTGGGTCGTCTTCTAGGCAATAACAACGTTGTAACAAAACGTTGCCACGCGGTAGACAACGTTGTCGCGTCGACAAATTGCTACTTGGGTATATAAGTACGTACTATGATCTACATCAATCATACGAATAAGGACATTTTTCCAATAAAGAAATCAATCGTTCGTCATTTATTTTAATGCAAAATGTATAAAAATTGTCACTAAAACTTGATCACACACTTCTAATAACAAATTTTTATTGGGCATTTGACAGTATTTTTAATACTGCCTTCTGATTGGTTCCGGGAATACAACGGGAACGAGAAAGTTAAAACATGGTCAACTTTCCCGTTCCCGTTACCGGACAGCTTCTCGTTCTCGGTTATTGTGCATCTACAACATTAATTTACATAAAGGTTAACTTTTTTCCCGTTCCCGTTTCCGTTCTCGTTCCCGTTCCCGGGCAATTGTGCAGCCGCCTTAAGAGAGCAGAAGGTACTGGGTTCTTTCTGTGGAGGTGGATACACTAATTTCAGGGCTTTCTTATGGAGTTTTTGATTTAAAATTTTGTTAACTGTTTGTTCGTTATAGCCATTGTTTACTGCTATTTGTTTAATGACGTTTAGTTCTATCTCGAAGTTATTTCTTGTCATGGGAATTTCTATTAGACTATGTATCATGCTATGGTAGGCTGCTAATTTGTGTTGTGTAGGATGGGATGATGAATTGTGTATAGTTGTGTCAGTATGGGTAGGTTTATGATATGAGGCCATTATTTGCAAAACTTGCTCTTTGCTCGAAAGTCATTTTTTGGGAAATCGAAAAAAACGATTAACGGCCGAGTAGTGTTTAGCTCACAACGTAAAGAGTTTTATTAATGTTGCTTATAGTTTTTAGCAATAGAAATTAGAAGTTTGTAGCCTAAAATATTTACAGATTTTTAGAAAAAAAATAATGTTTATTGCAAACAACCAGTTTTGCAAATAAATATATAAAAAAATAACAAACCGTATTTAGTTCAATAAAAAACATAAGGGATTTATTCATGAAAACTTTTTTAGTCATATAAGGAAAATGTTTAAACAAAAAAAATCAAAAGTAATATCAATCAGTCATGCTCAAATCAAAAAACAGTCATTTTCTGCATTTTGGCAATTTTCCAAACCATCAACGGTTTCTTCTGGTGACGTAGAATCTGTCTTCAAGTGCTCTTTGTAAAAATTTAGTTCAGGAAGGCTTCTCCAATTTTCTCCATAGTGTTTGGAAAGGAGACTATTAATAGTTCCTTTATCCCCCTTTAGTTCTTTTCCCAGTGGTAATTTCTTAGGAGCCATTGAAAAAAGAGAAAAATTTTTCTTACAAACGCTTTTAGCTTTTCCAACGTCATTTCGGCAATTGGGTTCACCTTGGACTAGAACATTGTTGGCTTTTTTGTAAAAAATAAACCGCTTTGCCTTGTTAAATTCAAAGTGCCATGAACTAGGCAGCTTAATAACTCGTTTTGTTTGTGTCCTCCAATCAAACACATCCCAATCAATACCGATTTTCCGTACAGTGGAATGCTTTCTGATTAAATCGTCGTAGCCACTAATCTCCACGATAACATGCCTTTTTTTAATGTCTTTTTCTATAAGGCCGAAGATACGATCAGGTGGAATAAAGGAATGACCGACGATCGGAAAAATTAATTCAATTTGTTTAATATGATTCGGCGATTCTTCTAGAAGCCAATAAGCCAACATTGCCATCATATTCGAATTTTTGTTTTGTCCGCCGCAACCATCAGCGAACAAACGTACTGTTTCTATGCTGACATCAAAATCAAAATTCTTTAGAGCATGTTGCAAAGCTGACGCTATTGTATTAGAATCTTTTCGAGAGTCAATTTCTGTCCACACGTAAGAAAACACATTTGTTGGTCTTAATTTATCTGCAGAAGTTCCAGCAACAATTGTAAAATTATTATAGTTTATTTGCTGGCTGAAATATGCTGCTTGATCAGGCAGTCTAGGCAGTGCTAAGTTTTTTTGCAGTCGAACGAAAAGTAAGTTGTGTTGGGTTTCGGATTTTTAAGGAGTTTGAAAAAAGTCTTTGCTTTTACGATATGAACACGATGCTCAGTGGTTAACTTTTGCCGAACAGCTAAAGAAGTTGCTACTTTCAACTGCTCCTTTGTTCTCAAGCAAGTGGAGCAACAGTCAGTCAGCGGAGTTCCAAAAGCGATGTTGTAGTTAACATTCACATACTTTCGAAAATAACTACCCTAATAGCACACGACGTCCTTTGGACGTCCAAAATAGGTCCATTTTTGGTCCTTACGTCCATGGACTATAAACGGACGTCCTTTGGACGTCCCATGTTGGACGTCCTTCGGAAGGAATAAATATGGACGTCCTTTGGACGTCCGACGTTGGACGTCCTTCGGACGGAATAAATATGGACGTCCTTTGGACGTCCGACGTTGAACGTCCTTTGGACGTCCATACTGGACGAAATACGGACGTTTTATGAACGCTTATATATTTTATATTGGACACATTATTACGGGATCAAATAGCAAAATAATTCAATAAAATATTAACTTACGCGTTAACTTTACGTTAATGAAATACAGTCAAACCTGTCAGTAACGGCCACTAAAATGAAAGAACTATTGGCTGATATTGAAAGGTGGCCTTTATTGCCAGTTTTTGTAGTCTAGATATACAGTAAAACTTGTGTTACTGGCCACCTGATAAAATCGGCCACCTGTACTAACGGCCAGTTTAAAAATTCCCCAAACCAATTATATCTAGACTACAAAAACTGGCAATACCGGTCACCTTTCTATATCGGCCAATAGCTTTTTCATTTTTAGTGGCCGTTACTGACAGGTTTTACTGTAATTGGTTTGGGGAATTTTTAAACTGGCCGTTAGTACAGGTGGCCGGTGTTTGCAGGGGGCCGGTAACACAGGTTTTACTGTAGTTTAAATCGAAAAGATTAAATCTTAATTCAAAATTGTATATACAATTATTACAATTATAAACTATATATAGTTTAATCCAAAACATGTTTTTGATTTTATGTAATGTAATGAAAATCTTATTTGTAAATTATTGGTTACAGATGTTTAACAATAGGAAATATTCAAGAATAAATAAAATAAAAGTTTAATCCTAACAACACAAAACATTCCAGGAATGTAGGTACTACCGTTCTATTCCGTGAACATCTATCTGATTAAATTATGGGTGGAAAGTTACCACAAGATATTCTATGAACATAGTACAATGTCTTCCTGGAGCGGTAAAATTTTCCATTACAAGATTTTAAGAGAGGCCATTTACTATTCAATTTGCGTTCATTTTCAAATTTGCCGCGCGAGTATCTATGTAGCGTCGCGTGGTCATTGGTCATCAAGTCATCAATTATTTCATTTTCATCATAAGATAACCTAAAAATTTAGTAAGAATTTTGATGTGAAAAAAATGCATCGATAAGGGGGTGAAAAATGGAAATTAGTGGCTTTTTTTTGCTGTACTCAACTGTACTGTTTAGTATGCTAGTTTTGGCTATGGCTGGATCTCTTGAAACAATTATGTAAGTATTATAAAATCCGTTTTCAATTTTCTTTATGAAACGAATCATTTATGCATGTATTACCTGTAAATATTTTGATTTTTAATTGTAAAGAATAGAAAAATTACCGTTCATTTTAATTTTTTTTAGAATCAGCTGAAAGTGGTCTACAAAAAACCAGATATAACCAAAATAAAGATATAAAAAGTGTATTGGCTAATTGGAAGAAACTCAACATTGTCCGTGCATAATAAGTTATTACTTTATAAACAAATATTAAGACCTAGGAATGGAACCTGGATATAATCATCAAGAAGATAGCAGGAATCCCGACAAACAACTTAAATAAGTACAAGAATATTGAGGAAATCCAGCTCCTCGATACTACTGGGCAAACTAGAAGATTGAAGAGGACAAAGCCTTTTGAACTAGTTTGAGTGATATGTGATAGTGAAAAGCAGAGCATAGTGCGTGATGTGGCTGTGTATGTTAGAATAGTGCACGATCTTGTTAGATTAGATAAGAGACGCTACCCTAATAGCACAAGGACGTCCAATGGACGTCCATTGGACGTCCTTCACGGACTTTAGGGACGTCCTTTGGACGTCCGTTTTCGTCCGAGGAACGTCCTTTATACGTCCTATTTTGGTCCAAATGTCGCGCTACCGAACGTCCATTGGACGTCCATCTAAGGTCCGAGGGGACGTATATTGGAACTTAATCGGACGTAAATTGGACCTTAATCGGACGTCCTAGGGGACGTAAATTGGACCTTAATCGGACGTAAATTGGACCTTAATCGGACGTAAATTGGACCTTAATCGGACATAAATTGGACCTTAATCGGACGTCCTAGGGGACGTAAATTGGACCTTAATCGGACGTAAATTGGACCTTAATCGGACGTAAATTGGACCTTAATCGGACATAAATTGGACCTTAATCGGACGTCCTAGGGGACGTAAATTGGACCTTAATCGGACGTAAATTGGACCTTAATCGGACGTAAATTGGACCTTAATCGGACATAAATTGGACCTTAATAGGACGTAAATTGGACCTTAATCGGACGTAAATTGGACCTTAATCGGACGTAAATTGGACCTTAATCGGACGTAAATTGGACCTTAATCGGACGTAAATTGGACCTTAATCGGACGTAAATTGGACCTTAATCGGACGTAAATGGGACCTTAAGCGGACGTAAATTGTACCTTAATCGGACGTAAATTGGACCTTAATCGGACGTCCTAGGGGACGTGAATTGGACCTTAACAGGACGTCCAATTTTGGTCCAAAGGCCAAGTTGCCAAACGTCCAATGGAGGTCCACCTAACGTCAGAGGGGACGTTCGGTGGACGTCATTTGTGCATTCATAGGATGTCCCAGTTTGGTCCAATGTCTTGCTGCTGAACATCCATCTAACGTCCTGGAAGGTCATTCGGTGGACGTCTAGCGACGATATTTAGACCTGTGGAGAATGTATTGTGGGAAATAAAAAATATATTTTTTAAGGAACTTATATTTCATCTTATATCAAATTACAATTATTGGATATTACATTATTTACATTAAATTACAATACACTTCTCCAAGAAATTAACGCACCACCTTAAATATGGGGTATATTTGATGTCTCGTATTTCCTAAACCTGTTGTCCCATCTAAGTGATGTTTTTATAATATTATAGCCTAGGCTATAGGTTACCTCCTTAAGCTTGTCATGCACAGGGAGCTATGCTGTAATATATGTATATTATATCATATCGCTCTCTATAGTAATGTGATATAATATATATTACAGTATAGCTCCCTGTGCATGACAAGCATAAGGAGGTAACATATTCTAGGGCCTAGACTAGAATATTATAAAAAAATCACTTAGATGCAACAACAGGTTTAGGAAATTCGAGACATCAAAAATGCCCATTTTTTAAGGTGGTGCGTAATGGGCTGTATTTACAGGGTGTAACAAAAATACAGGTCATAAATTAAATCACATATTCTGGGACCAAAAATAGTTCAAATGAACCTAACTTACCTTGTACAAATATGCACATAAAAAAAAATTACAGCCCTTTGAAATTACAAAATGAAAATCGATTTTTTCGATTATATCGAAAACTATTAGCGATTTTTTATTGAAAATGGACATGTGACATGTGGCATTATTATGGCAGGAATATCTTAAAGAAAAATTATGGTGAAATTTGTGCACCCCATAAAAATTTTATGGGGGTTTTGATCCCTTAAATCCTCCCAAACTTTTGTGTATGTTCCAATTCAATTTTATTATTGTGGTACCATTAGTTAAATTCAATATTTTTGTTTCTTAGTATTTTTCAGATAAGGCAGTTTTTATCGAGTTGCGACTTCTTTTTTAATATGTCCACGTAAAAATTTTATGGGGGTTTTGTTCCTTTAAACCCCCCAAATGTTTGTGTATGTTATAATTAAACTATTACTGAGCTACCATTAGTTAAACAGAGTGTTTTCAAAACTTTTTTGCCTCTTTGTATTTTTTCGATAAGGCACGTTTTATCGAGTCTGGCTTCTTTTTTAATATGGTTCAAAATATACCTAAAAATGTAAAGCATAAATAAGTTTGCATATTATTACCAAGTCTCCATAATCGTACTTAACCATATACAAATATGTGGTGGATTTGACAAATATTCAAAATATTTCGATAAAAATTGACTTTTTGAAAAAGCAATAAGAGGCAAAAAAGTTTTTAAAACGTTGTTTAAATGGTAGGTACTACAATAATAATTAAATTGAAACGTGCACAAAAGCACATTGTTTTCGATACATTGGAAAAAATCACTTTTCATTTTGTAACTTCAAATGAGTGATAAAGGCACAGAGACTTAGATCATGAGGTCACATTGAAAGGATGCCAAAAACGAGGACTCCGAAAAGGGTACTAAACTACACTATAGCTTCAAGAAAGAGAAGAGGAAGACCGGAAAATAGATGGAAGCAAGAGGTCGAAAAAGATTTGGAAAGAATGGTGTTACAGGGTCAGAAAAGAAAAATGAATAAGAGGAAGGAATGGAGAAAAATCACATATCAAGCCAGAGAAGATCTCAGTACATAAAGAAACGTGAAAATGAAGAAAAAAACAAACTTTTCAAGCCATGGGCCTCTAAGGCCCTTGGTGCTATTAATATATAACTTCAAAGGGCTGTAACTTTTCTTTTGTGCACATTTGTACTAAGGTAAGTTAGGTCCAATCAAACTATTTTTGGTCCCAGGATATGTGATTAAATTTATGACCTGTATTTTTGTTACACCCTGTATATATATATATAAAGGTTATATTTGGTTCTTGGGACATCAAAGTATATTTTTTAGACATTCCCTGGATATAGTCACTGATGTGACATACCTCCGATTTGTTTTTTCATGAGTTTTTTTAAGAGAGACTAAAAACTTTTTTTATGGTCACCTCCTGTTTTCATATATTTTTTGACATGTTTTGTAGTAAATTCAACTATCTATTTACTACAAGACATGTCAAAATTTACATGTGAAAGCAGGAGATGATCCTAAAAATGGTTTTTCATCTCCTACAAAATTCATGAAAAATCAGATAGGAGAATTTGTACATTGCAATTCTCTGATGTTTGGGAAAAAGGGCTTAAGTCAGAAATGCACATCGATAATGTTTTGATGATTTCTGGACCAGAAAAATCGGCTCTTTTTATTGGTACATACAGTTTACGTCTACAACAGTTTTTTGCTGGTCCAGAAATCATCAAAACATTAGCAATGTGCAATTCTGACTTACGCCCTTTTTGTCAAACATAAAAAAAAGCAATCTGGTCATAACTGACCAATGAGCAATTTTAATTTAACCTAAATTACTACTGTTTCTTAAAATGAAGAGCTTACCCGATAGCGTCTCTTATCTAATCTAACAAGATCGTGCACTATTCTAACATACACAGCCACATCACGCACTATGCTCTGCTTTTCACTATCACCTATCACTCAAACTAGTTCAAAAGGCTTTGTCCTCTTCAATCTTCTAGTTTGCCCAGTAGTATCGAGGAGCTGGATTTCCTGTTGTTTGTCGGGATTCCTGCTATCTTCTTGATGATTATATCCAGGTTCCATTCCTAGGTCTTAATATTTGTTTATAAAGTAATAACTTATTATGCATGGACAATGTTGAGTTTCTTCCAATTAGCCAATACACTTTTTATATCTTTATTTTGGTTATATCTGGTTTTTTGTAGACCAGTTTCAGCTGATTCTAAAAAAAATTAAAATGAACGGTAATTTTTCTATTCTTTACAATTAAAAATCAAAATATTTACAGGTAATACATGCATAAATGATTCGTTTCATAAAGAAAATTGAAAACGGATTTTATAATACTTACATAATTGTTTAAGAGATCCAGCCATAGCCAAAACTAGCATACTAAACAGTACAGTTGAGTACAGCAAAAAAAAGCCACTAATTTCCATTTTTCACCCCCTTATCGATGCATTTTTTTCCAATCAAAATTTTTACTAAATTTTTAGGTTATCTTATGATGAAAATGAAATAAGATGACTTGATGACCAATGACCACGCGACGCTACATAGATACTCGCGCGGCAAATTTGAAAATGAACGCAAATTGAATAGTAAATGGCCTCTCTTTAGAGTATGGAAAATTTTACCCCTCCAGGAGGACATTGTACTCTTTTCATAGAATATCTTGTGGTAACTTTCCAGCCATAATTTAATCGATGTTCACGGAATAGAACTTTGATAGTAGAATTCCTGGAATGTTTTGTTGTTAGGGGAAACTTTTATTTTATTTATTCTTGAATATTTCCTGTTGTTAAACATTGTAACCAATAATTTACAAATAAGATTTTCATTACATTACATGAAATCAAAACATGTTTTGGATATTAAACTATATAATTTATAATTGTAATAATTTAATATACAATTTTGAATTAAGATTTAATCTTTTCGATTTAAACTACAGTAAAACTTGTGTTACCGGCCCCCTGCCAACACCGGCCACCTGTACTAACGGCCAGTTTAAAAATTCCCCACACTAATTACAGTAAAACCTGTCAGTAACGGTCGCTAAAAATGAAAAAGCTATTGGACGATATAGAAAGGTGACCAGTATTGCCAGTTTTTGTAGTCTAGATATAATTGGTTTGGGGAATTTTTAAACTGGCCGTTAGTACAGGTGGCCAGTAACACAGGTTGTACTGTATATCTAGGCTACAAAAACTGGCAATAACGACCACTTTTCTATATCGGCCAATAGTTCTTTCATTTTAGTGGCCGTTAGTGACAGGTTTGACTGTATTTCATTAACGTAAAGTTAACGCAAGTTAATATTTTATTGAATTATTTTGCTATTTGATCCCGTAATTGGTATAATGTGTCCAAGATAAGCGTTCATAAAACGTCCGTATTTCGTCCAGTATGGACGTCCAAAGGACGTTCAACGTCGGACGTCCAAAGGACGTCCATATTTATTCCGTCCGAAGGACGTCCAACGTCGGACGTCCAAAGGACGTCCATTTTTATTCCTTCCGAAGGACGTCCAACATGGGACGTCCGTTTATAGTCCATGGACGTTAGGACCAAAAATGGACCTATTTTGGACGTCCAAAGGACGTCGTGTGCTATTAGGGAAACTAAAGCAAAACCTGTGTTTCCGGCCACTTGCCAACATATAGGCCACCTGTACTAACGGCAGGAGCGTCATTTGAAATTTTGATAGGGGGGGCAAGCATTATATATACAATACATTTATATGCAAACATAATACAAAATTGATCTATTTTTTGTAAATTTCAGTAATTTTCAGGGTTAGGGGGGGGCAAATGCCCCCCCCTGCCCCCTATCAAATGACGCCCCTGACTAACGGCCAGTTTAAAAATTCCCCAAACCATTTACAGTAACGGCCACTAAAAATGAAAAAACTATTGGCCGATATAGAAAGGTGGCCGGTATTGCCAGTTTTTGTAGTCTAGATATGGTTTGGGGAATTTTTAAACTGGCCGTTAGTACATGTGACCAATTTTGGCAGGTGTCCGTTACTGACAGGTTTTACTGTATTCATTAACGTAAATAAGTTAATATTTTATTGAATTATTTTGCTATTTGATCCCGTAATTGGTATAATGTGTCCAATAGAAGCGTTCATAAATTGTCCGTATTTCGTCCAGTATATATACGTCCATATTTATTCCATCCGAAGGACGTCCAACGTCGGACGTCCAAAGGACGTCCATTTTTATTCCGTCCGAAGAATGTCCAACGTCGGACGTCCAAAGGACGTCCATATTTATTCCTTCCGAAGGACGTCCAACGTCGGACGTCCATATTTATTCCTTCCGAAGGACGTCCAACGTCGGACGTCCAAAGGACGTCCATTTTTATTCCGTCCGAAGGACGTCCAACGTCGGACGTCCAAAGGACGTCCATATTTATTCCTTCCGAAGGACGTCCAACGTCGGACGTCCAAAGGACGTCCATTTTTATTCCGTCCGAAGGACGTCCAACGTCGGACGTCCAAAGGACGTCCATATTTATTCCTTCCGAAGGACGTCCAACATGGGACGTCCAAAGGACGTCCATTTATAGTCCATGGACGTTAGGACCAAAAATGGACCTATTTTGGACGTCCATTGGACGTCGTGTGCTATTAGGGTATCGGGTAAGCTCTTCATTTTAAGAAACAGTAGTAATTTAGGTTAAATTAAAATTGCTCATTGGTCAGTTATGACCAGATTGCTTTTTTGATGTTTGGCAAAAAGGGCGTAAGTCAGAATTGCACATTGCTAATGTTTTGATGATTTCTGGACCAGCAAAAAACTGTTGTAGACGTAAACTGTATGTACCAATAAAAAGAGTCGATTTTTCTGGTCCAGAAATCATCAAAACATTATCGATGTGCATTTCTGACTTAAGCCCTTTTTCCCAAACATCAGAGAATTGTAATGTACAAATTCTCCTATCTGATTTTTCATGAATTTTGTAGGAGACGAAAAACCATTTTTAGGATCATCTCCTGCTTTCACATGTAAATTTTGACATGTCTTGTAGTAAATAGATAGTTGAATTTACTACAAAACATGTCAAAAAATATATGAAAACAGGAGGTGACCATAAAAAAAGTTTTTAGTCTCTCTTAAAAAACTCATGAAAAAACAAATCGGAGGTATGTCACATCAGTGACTATATCCAGGGAATGTCTAAAAAATATACTTTGATGTCCCAAGAACCAAATATAACCTTTGTATATATATACAGGGTGTAACAAAAATACAGGTCATAAATTTAATCACATATCCTGGGACCAAAAATAGTTTGATTGGACCTAACTTACCTTAGTACAAATGTGCACAAAAGAAAAGTTACAGCCCTTTGAAGTTATATATTAATAGCACCAAGGGCCTTAGAGGCCCATGGCTTGAAAAGTTTGTTTTTTTCTTCATTTTCACGTTTCTTTATGTACTGAGATCTTCTCTGGCTTGATATGTGATTTTTCTCCATTCCTTCCTCTTATTCATTTTTCTTTTCTGACCCTGTAACACCATTCTTTCCAAATCTTTTTCAACCTCTTGCTTCCATCTATTTTCCGGTCTTCCTCTTCTCTTTCTTGAAGCTATAGTGTAGTTTAGTACCCTTTTCGGAGTCCTCGTTTTTGGCATCCTTTCAATGTGACCTCGTGATCTAAGTCTCTGTGCCTTTATCACTCATTTGAAGTTACAAAATGAAAAGTGATTTTTTCCAATGTATCGAAAACAATGTGCTTTTGTGCACGTTTCAATTTAATTATTATTGTAGTACCTACCATTTAAACAACGTTTTAAAAACTTTTTTGCCTCTTATTGCTTTTTCGAAAAGTCAATTTTTATCGAAATATTTTGAATATTTGTCAAATCCACCACATATTTGTATATGGTTAAGTACGATTATGGAGACTTGGTAATAATATGCAAACTTATTTATGCTTTACATTTTTAGGTATATTTTGAACTATATTAAAAAAGAAGCCAGACTCGATAAAACGTGCCTTATCGAAAAAATACAAAGAGGCAAAAAAGTTTTGAAAACACTCTGTTTAACTAATGGTACCTCAGTAATAGTTTAATTGGAACATACACAAACATTTGGGGGGTTTAAAGGAACAAAACCCCCATAAAATTTTTACGTGGACATATTAAAAAAGAAGTCGCAACTCGATAAAAACTGCCTTATCTGAAAAATACTAAGAAACAAAAATATTGAATTTAACTAATGGTACCACAATAATAAAATTGAATTGGAACATACACAAAAGTTTGGGAGGATTTAAGAGATCAAAACCCCCATAAAATTTTTATGGGGTGCACAAATTTCACCATAATTTTTCTTTAAGATATTCCTGCCATAATAATGCCACATGTCACATGTCCATTTTCAATAAAAAATCGCTAATAGTTTTCGATATAATCGAAAAAATCGATTTTCATTTTGTAATTTCAAAGGGCTGTAACTTTTTTTTATGTGCATATTTGTACAAGGTAAGTTAGGTTCATTTGAACTATTTTTGGTCCCAGAATATGTGATTTAATTTATGACCTGTATTTTTGTTACACCCTGTATATACAGCCCATTACGCACCACCTTAAAAATTGGGCATTTTTGATGTCTCGAATTTCCTAAACCTGTTGTTGCATCTAAGTGATTTTTTTATAATGTTCTAGCCTAGGCCCTAGAATATGTTACCTCCTTATGCTTGTCATGCACAGGGAGCTATACTGTAATATATATTATATCACATTACTATAGAGAGCGATATGATATAATATACATATATTACAGCATAGCTCCCTGTGCATGACAAGCTTAAGGAGGTAACCTATAGCCTAGGCTATAATATTATAAAAACATCACTTAGATGGGACAACAGGTTTAGGAAATACGAGACATCAAATATACCCCATATTTAAGGTGGTGCGTTAATTTCTTGGAGAAGTGTATTGTAATTTAATGTAAATAATGTAATATCCAATAATTGTAATTTGATATAAGATGAAATATAAGTTCCTTAAAAAATATATTTTTTATTTCCCACAATACATTCTCCACAGGTCTAAATATCGTCGCTAGACGTCCACCGAATGACCTTCCAGGACGTTAGATGGATGTTCAGCAGCAAGACATTGGACCAAACTGGGACATCCTATGAATGCCCAAATGACGTCCACCGAACGTCCCCTCCGACGTTAGGTGGACCTCCATTGGACGTTTGGCAACTTGGCCTTTGGACCAAAATTGGACGTCCTGTTAAGGTCCAATTCACGTCCCCTAGGACGTCCGATTAAGGTCCAATTTACGTCCGATTAAGGTACAATTTACGTCCGCTTAAGGTCCCATTTACGTCCGATTAAGGTCCAATTTACGTCCGATTAAGGTCCAATTTACGTCCGATTAAGGTCCAATTTACGTCCGATTAAGGTCCAATTTACGTCCGATTAAGGTCCAATTTACGTCCGATTAAGGTCCAATTTACGTCCTATTAAGGTCCAATTTATGTCCGATTAAGGTCCAATTTACGTCCGATTAAGGTCCAATTTACGTCCGATTAAGGTCCAATTTACGTCCCCTAGGACGTCCGATTAAGGTCCAATTTATGTCCGATTAAGGTCCAATTTACGTCCGATTAAGGTCCAATTTACGTCCGATTAAGGTCCAATTTACGTCCCCTAGGACGTCCGATTAAGGTCCAATTTACGTCCGATTAAGTTCCAATATACGTCCCCTCGGACCTTAGATGGACGTCCAATGGACGTTCGGTAGCGCGACATTTGGACCAAAATAGGACGTATAAAGGACGTTCCTCGGACGAAAACGGACGTCCAAAGGACGTCCCTAAAGTCCGTGAAGGACGTCCATTGGACGTCCTTGTGCTATTAGGGTAAGCTTCACATGCATAGGCTGAGGCACTCTCCGAAGATAATGGTCGAAAAGTTTCTTAAAATTCAAGTCACATGGCAAGTAGACCCTCACGCTTGTCTTGCTTCTACAGTAATGAGATTCTGTACATGTTATGGATTCTATAAATTTTTTGATGCAGTTTGTTTTTTATCATTTTTTGGACCCACTCTATTGCCACCTCTACGTTCCCTGGGTAGCTCCTCAGTTATAACAAAATTTCTTACAACTCTTTGTATGCGGTCCTTGCTTAAATTTGTGATTCCTAGAAATGACTTGGCACATACTCTAATCATCTTACCTTCACTCAAACGTACATGGTATTTTATCGACACTGCAGCATGATTAGATTTCGCTCTTTTCGGTTTCTGTCCCTAACAACATACCAATATCATAAGATCTTGTTTAATTTTATCTTTTGACTCATAAAGGTAGGCATGAAAATCTATCACTTGCTTCATCGTGAGTGTGGTACAATAATACGGCAATCCGGGTCGTCCGTTATGACCACAAGTTGGAAAGGCCGGCAGTGCTTTTGGTGCATTTCTGTAACAATACAACTCTTTTAATAAACTTTCTGTGTAACCCTACTCAAGGTTAAAACGTGAAACACAAGCGAAACTGCATAAAAAATCAAATGATTGTCGCACAAGTCTAAAATCATAAATTTTAATATGAAGCACTTACCTAGCAAGTTTATCCAATTTCCTTTTATGTGTTTCTGGCTGAAGAACTTTTTTGCGTCCTTTTCCCTGTGGACTAGGTTTAACAGAACAGCCATTTTCACTTATTAACTCCATAACAATAAAAACACTGTTCCTAATTCGCCAAAATATAACCGTTTAATCGCTTGAATAATAATTACAAACTACTGAAAATTCGTTTCTTCAACACAGCACACAGCTGTTGTAATAACGTGTTTGTCACGTGAACCAACCGGCAAATTTCATTGGTGGTTGAGCAAACAGCGAGTTTTGCAGATAAACGTTCAAAGCAAAGAGCGAGTTCTGCAAATAACTGTAGTTTCCTCGACAGCATTTGTATGCTAAAGAACAAATTTTGAGAAATTCTGATTATATCATTCGATTCCTATTTAAAATTAAAATAAACTTTACAAAAAAAATCATTTTCGAAACTTTTGTCGATTAACGAGTTTTGCAAATAATGGCCTCATATACAGAGAACTCATGTTTGTTGTGTAGTCTGGTAATCGTTACATCTAGAAAGTTGATGGAGTTATTCTGTTCTGTTTCTATTGTAAACTCAATATTACTATAAAGTGAATTAATGTATGATAGAAATTGGTTAAGTTGTCTGTTAGTTCCTGTAAAGCATACTAGTATATCATCCACGTATCTCCACCAATATAAGAACTGTTTAAATACGGGATGTTTAGAAATTGTTGTTTCAAGTTGGTTCATAAATATATCTGATAGCAATGGACTTAGAGGGTTACCCATAATAAGTAAGGGGTACAATGGGTAACCCTCTAAGTCCATTGCTATGAGATATATTTATGAACCAACTTGAAACAACAATTTCTAAACATCCCGTATTTAAACAGTTCTTATATTGGTGGAGATACATGGATGATATACTAGTATGCTTTACAGGAACTAACAGACAACTTAACCAATTTCTATATTAATTCACTTCATAGTAATATTGAGTTTACAATATAAATAGAACAGAATAACTCCATCAACTTTCTAGATGTAACGATTACCAGACTACACAACAACATAGACTAACAGAAATTCCCATGACAAGAAATAACTTCGAGATAGAACTAAACATCATTAAACAAATAGCAGTAAACAATGGCTATAACGAACAAACAGTTAACAAAATTTTAAACCAAAAACTCCATAAGAAAGCCCTGAAATTGGTGTATCCACCTCCACAGAAAGAACCCAGTACCTTCTGCTCTCTTACATATACTGGCAACATAACAAAAATAGCCAGATACATAAAGAAGAAAGGAATAACACCAGCTTTCAGAACTAACAACAACTTAAGCAAATATATTAAGAACAATAAAAGCCGAAATAGAAAGCAACTACAGAGTGGTGTGTACAAACTAACTTGTGGTGACTGTCCGAAAACGTACATCGGTCAAACTGGCAGAACTTTTGACAAACGGATAGCAGAACACAAAAGAGCTTTCAACAATAGAAAAACAGACACTTCTACATACGCACTTCACCTTCTAGCTAGATCATAATCATTCTTTCAATGAAGAGTTTCAAATTCTGCATATTCAAAATAAAAGCCTTAAGCTATCTTTTTTAGAATCTATGGAAATTAATAAACTGAAAAATACAGATATAATTCTGAATGACCAACTCGAGACAAACAGCTCCCCACTCTTCAACCTCTTCAGTTAAAGACTTAGCCCCGTATTTATAGTCAGTACTCAAGACTGATCTCGAGATCGGTCTCAGCCAAGACGATCTTACGGCAACGTCGAGCTCAAGACCACGTTCTGTTTTATAAACGAGTCTTCGGCTAATCTCGGCCAAGATTGATCTCGAGGCTGGAAAATTATGGATTTTAAACAATTTTGACATAGAACACCAACTAAAAACTGTCAATCGTCAAGTTAAATATCTTTGCAATGTTTTTATATTTAATTTGTTTTTTGAAAATAGATTATTAAAATGTTTTCAGTTAAATAAAGTTTATTTTATTGATTGAAAGTTTACATTTTTATTTTTTCTAAATCTTACATGCTATTTTTTTAAAGGTTAATGATATCTCATAATTTGTTTCCATTATGAGATAAAGGATTTCTTTTCTTTGTGGTAAAGGATTGCATATTAAAGGAAAGTATAAATATATTCCTTGATATTACCCCAGTATAACAGAATACTGTGATATTACTTTATTCTTGGTTGGGAGTAATGAGGTTTAATGAAATATTCAAAGTTCTAAGAGAAAGCACTGGGAGATATCATTTATTTCTTATGAGAGAAAGCAAAGCAAATAAAACTCTGGTACTTCCTAGTATCACCTGCCTTTTTATTAATGGTGTAAGCTTTCTTCTATGTTTATATTCTTCATCTGACTAACAACAAAGAAGAAACCATGACAGGTGGAACTTTTATAAAATGCAATTACTATTTTCATGGGAATAAGCCTCAATTTAAGTTTGAAATTAAATTTATTTAATGTTTAAATTCTTAAAGACAGATCACATGCTATAAATTTTTTGTGACGGATACTATTGAGTTAAAGTTGATTTTATGTAATCGAATTAACTATATTTTAATAAAATCGTCCCAGGAATGCAACTCATAACTATTGGCGATATTGTTTTAAAGTCATCTACTCTAAAATGTATAAATATATGTCTGAATGAGTCAGATAAAATTAAATTATTAGAAGAATTTTTATCAAGCAACAATATTGATATAAAATATTAACAATCTTACCCAAATAACAGCACAAAAGTAAATATAGCCTATCCATTTCTACTGGACATTAACGCTCCTCCTCCAATTCTACACTTCTATATCATCCAAATCTCCTTACTGCTTCGAACAACTCTTTTCATGGTCTTTCTCTTTTTTTTTCCTCCAAAAATAATCTCTTACATGTCGCTCTTACATTCAAGTAATGTTGACCTAGCCACCTGACTTGCCATATCTATTATTTTTTGCCAGTCCTAACTCAGAACTGCCAGCCCCTACCAGTACTATTAGTCCAGAAAGCCACTGCGCATCCGCTAGGAAAAATATTCTAATTCGGATTTTTTGCACAATCTTACTCAAAAAGGACTCCTTTTAACAAATTTGCATGTTGCCAGGACCAAAAGGTGGTCAAAAATTTTTTAAGCGTTTTTTTTTTTGTTTTTTTCCTAAAATTATTATTTTTGCATGGAAAAAAGTTTTTTTAGGTTTTTTGGATCATTCCAAACAGAAAAGGTCTTTAGTGACTTTTCTCTAAAAATGATAGTTTTTGACATATAAGCGATTAAAAATTGAAAAATTGCGAAATCGGCCATTTTTAACCCTCAAAAACTATGTGAAAAACTGAAAATTTGAATGTTGCCAAGGTCGGTAGATATTCTTTAAACATCGATTGATGAAATCCCGAAGAGTTTTTTGCAATACAATATTCAAAACTCCTTTGTTTTTTAATTGCTAATCAAGCGTGCGCGACACTATTTTCCACCGACAGTATGGTGCAAATGAAAGGAATAAATTCGTTATTTCGTAAACTGGCGACTTTAAGGAAAAATCCCGAAATAGTTCGATTTTTATTTTTAAGTTATAATATTGTGGCATATATGGTATACTAGTTACGTCATCCGTCTGGGCGTGATGACGTAATCGATGATTTTTTTAAATGAGAATAGGGGTCGTGCGGTAGCTCATTTGAAAGGTTCTTCAATTCTCTATTCAGTAATGTAAACATTTACATAATTATTTATACAGGGTGTCCTTCTACTTCTTTTTTGTCAAATATTTTAATTTAATAAAAATTTTTTGGACACCCTGTATAAATAATTATGTAAATGTTTTTATTACTGAATAGAGAATTGAAGAACCTTTCAAATGAACTAGCACATGACCCCTATTCTCATTTAAAAAAATCATCGATTACGTCATCACGTCCAGATGGATGACGTCACTAGTATACCATATATGCCACAATATCATCATAACTTAAAAATAAAAATCGACCTATTTCGGGATTTTTTCTTAAAGTCGCCGGTTTACGAAATAACGAATTTATTCCTTTCATTTGCACCATACTGTCGGTGGAAAATAGTGTCGCGCACACTTGATTAGCAATTAAAAAACAAAGGAGTTTTGAATATTGTATTGCAAAAAACTCTTCGGGATTTTATCAATCGATGTTTAAAGAATATCTTCCTACCTTGGCAACATTCAAATTTTCAGTTTTTCACATAGTTTTTGAGGGTTAAAAATGGCCGATTTTGCAATTTTTCAATTTTTAATCGCTTATATGTCAAAAACTATCATTTTTAGAGAAAAGTCACTAAAGACCTTTTCCATTTGGAATGATCCAAAAAACCTAAAAAAACTTTTTTACATGTAAAAAAATAATTTTAGGATAAAAACAAAAAAAAAACGTTTAAAAAATTTTTGACCACCTTTTGGTCCTGGCAACATGCAAATTTGTTAAGGGGAGTGCTTTTTGAGTAAGATTGTGCAAAAAATCCGAATTAGAATATTTTTCCTAGCGGATGCGCAGTGGCTTTCTGGACTATATGTCTATTTTCATTTCATCTTTCTTAATTATTGTTTCAAGTGCCACAAGCATACAATGCTACTTAAAATAACTGCTTCATAATACATTTTTGCATTATAGTTGTCCTACATACATTTTTGACTTCAATCATATACCATCAATCTGATTACTAGCTTACTCTTAGTAGTATCTTTTCTATTTCTTTTTCTTCTTCCCATTTATCAATTATTGCCACTCCTAAATACTTGAATTTGTTGATATTTTCAATTTTGTATGCCTTTTTTCCTGTTTTTAGTGTGAAAAATTTGTTCTATTTCATCTCTCCACACATTTCAATACACTTAATATTTTATTTTTGTTTCATTTATAGACATGCAATTTTCTTGCTTCGCCTCTCAAGTTTCTAAAGAACTTCAGCTTTTTTTCTTGTTAAAAGGACTGTCATCTGCATAAATAATGGTATACAGTGATGAGCGTGCTATTAACTGGCAAAATGACACAAAAGATGGAAACATATAGTATGTTGTGAAATAAAAGGAGATGAAACTAGTAGAGGTGTACAATTATCAATAGGAACCTATAAATTTACATTACATTACACAATTTCCCACCTTTAGACCTCTGTGACAGTTGTCATACTCCTCCCACACATCTAAAGGTGACGAACTACGTAATGTAAATTTATAGGTTCCTATAGATAATTTTACATCTCTTTTTATTTCACAACATATATTTTCCATTTTTTGCACTATTTTGCTGGTTATTAGAGTGCTCATCACAGTATTGCTGTTTACACGCGTGGACCTCTCCTAATAACACAAGACATTCCAGGAATGTTTCTAGAAGGTACACACAGGACATTGAAAACATTCCTGGAATGTCCCCAAAAGCACACGAACGTCCCTGGAAAGTCCCAGGAAAGTGCTGAGTCAGCATTTTAAACATTCCTTGAATGTCTTGTTGGAACATTCCATGAATGTCTACGAATGTTCTTTGAACATTCACAGTATATTGTTTAGACTGAATGTCTTGTTGAAACATTCCATGAATGTTCTTAGGACATTCAAAGTATATTTTTTAGACATTCTCTGAAATATATCGTCAGTGATGTGACAATACCTCCTATATGTTTTTTTATCAGTTTTTCAGGAGACGAAAAACATTTTTTACGGTCACCTCCTGTTTTCATACGTAAGTTTTGACTTGTTTTGTAGTAAATAGATAGTTGAATTTACTACAAAACAAATAAAAAAATATATGAAAACACGAGGTGGCCCAAACAAGTTTTTCATCTCCTACAAAATTCTTTGGTAGGTATTGTCACATCACCGACGATATACCAGAAGTACAGTAGGAAAAATGAAAGAATACCCATGAACGAACATATAAAACACGCTGTATTTTCCTGTCACCGTGTCACACAAAAAACTGGTCAGCACAAGTACATGTAATAATTATTGTTACTTGCACTGGACAATTTTCTTTGTGACACGGTGACAGGAAAATACAGCGTGTATTATATGTTCATTCATGGGTATTCTTTCATTTTTCCGACTGTATATGTAGCCATACCAAATAATACGTCCTTGATAAATATAAACATTTTTATTGCACAAAATCTTGTCATATATTTTTTTCCATAATCATCACTACGATGACGATTCATTGTATTGAATTGTTCATTAGAATTACAATCTGGTCATAACTCTGACCAATGAGCAATTTTAATTTAACCTAAATTACTACTGTTCCTTAAAATGAAGAGCTTACCCATAGCGTCTCTTATCTAATCTAACAGGCACGTAAGCACTATGCTCTGCTTTTCTAACCGCACTATTCTAACATACACATGCACACAAGCATTATGCTCTGCTTTTCACTATCACTCAAACTAGTTCAAAAGGCTTTGTCCTCTTCAATTTTCTAGTTTGCCCAGTAGTATCCAGGAGCTGGATTTCCTCAAT
This sequence comes from Diabrotica virgifera virgifera, assembly GCF_917563875.1. NCBI lineage: Eukaryota > Metazoa > Arthropoda > Insecta > Coleoptera > Chrysomelidae > Diabrotica > Diabrotica virgifera. The sequence continues at coordinate 132,197,219 of NC_065447.1, read as the reverse complement.
ATTCTTGTAGGTACTTACGAAGTTGTTGCTTGTGACTTCCAACTTTACTCCAACTTTAAAAACAAATCCAGCTGTAAAATATTTATATGCCTGAAGGCTTTTGTATGCTTTCATCTATAATATCTATAATAGTAATTTGGTGGAATGCACTTTATGGTAAAATCCAATTCTGACTGAATTGTATATGGATCTAAATCCCCAATTATTTTCAGCTTCAATAAATATCTAAAACAATAAAAGAAATAATGTTATTGCTTGCAAACTTCATCAATATTGATAAATATCAGAGAAAAATGAACATTGATAAAAATTGTTTGCCCTACCTTTCTCCAAACATCTGGTGTCTCCAATAATAATTTCCTTAAATAATCACTTTGCAGTGTGGTAAAGTTTATAAAGTTCACAAAATACAGCAAACGAAATCCAAATGAATCCAAAATATGACGATAAACAGTGAAATGATGAAATGAAATGATATTACAAACATAATCTCTGTAACCTGTATGCCATGCCAACCAGAACCAGAAGTCAAGTGGTTTGGATTGCCTAAATACATATACACGCGCAGCAAATTTGAAAATGAATGCAAATTGAATAGTAAATGGCCTCTCTTAAAATATAGGACATTGGTAGTATGTTCATAGAATGTCTTGTGGTAACATTCCACGAATAACTTAATCAGATATTCACCGAATGTTCCTTGAATGTCCAGTACATTCAAACATTAATAGAACTTTGATAGTACATTCCTGGAATGTTTTGTCTTGTTAGGGCGGAGGTAATCTACACTATGTTGTGTAGATCACCACTGACATGGTGTTTTTTTATTAGTTGGATTATACACATTGGTTATATATTATCATTAAAATATTGTCATATTGTCTTTCAACTAATTATGGGATATATCAGATGTTTATTAACATCCTAAGTGCTCTAAACTTTGTTGCAAACACACGCTAAACACAGTTGCTCGAAATGACATAGTGTAGTTTACCTCCGAGGTCCAGATGTGTAATTAATTTTATATTTGGTAAGGAAAGGTTTGTCAAATAAATACTTATTTAAGAAGAGGGAAACTCATACTCATTTATTTTAAAATAAAATATAAAAAATAGATATTAAGAAATAAAATAAAAAATAATATATCTAACATAATACAGATTCAATAATGTATTCTCAGAATAAATAAACAAATTCCAGTTGAACAAGAGAAAGACAGAAGGTTACTATATATTTATATCCAAAAAATATATGGTGAAAGTTCAAAAGTAGAGTAGCAGTAGACAGGTAGGTAAAATAAACGATGATAAATTGATAAAGCACTGGAAACAACGATAAAGCACTAGAATCAGGCTAAATAGCATCTAAAATATGAAGACCAGAGAAGATATAATTTTGAACTATACAGGGCATACCACGATCCATATACATTCATCAAAATAGGACCACGTTCTAAGAGGAAGGATGGAAGCATATGAAATATAATTTTGAACTATACAGGGCATACCACGATCCATATACATTCATCAAAATAGGACCACGTTCTATGAGGAAGGATGGAAGCATATGAAATATAATTTTGAACTATACAGGGCATACCACGATCCATATACATTCATCAAAATAGGACCACGTTCTAAGAGGAAGGATGGAAGCATATGAAATACTTTCTAAAATAAACACACAAATGTCAGCTGGACATATAACGAGAGAAAGACTATAGATTAGATAAAAGGAACAAATAGAATAAGACATTGATATTTTAAAAATAAAAAATTGTAAGAACAAATCCTGAAATAGACTGGAATGGAGCTGTATTCCTCAAGAGACCAAAACTCAAACAAAAAGGGTTGTCGAACAATGATCATGATGACATTTTGAGAAATATAATAGACAAAAAAATCAAACACAATAAGAGTAGGTATTCAATAATATATTCTCATGCAAAATATTGTTGAAAAAATGTCACCAAAAATTTAGAGATTGTTCCACATCATTAACATGTCTATTTACCACCAGATCATTATTTACCTAGATTGTAAGGTACTGCTGTAGCACATATTATTGCAAGACATGTATATAATTTGGTTTGTAGACCTTGTTGAAGACAAGGAAACTCTCTTTTCCAGGTTCCAAATAGCTTTTCTACATTTCTTGTTCTCACATGAGTACTATGGTAAAAATATCTTATTTTCTTGATCATTACCTAAAAAGATATTTATGTCTATTAAATAACCTACTATTTATTTAGCAATTATCAATAAATACCTGGCTGTAATACTGGGGTAAGTAGATAGTGTCTGCATGCATACCCACTACTGTCATCTATTCCTATTAATAATCCTGGAATTTCATTCTTTCCATTTCACAATTTCACTCTTAATGCTCTTAGATCAAATATTGAATGACTTGATAACCTTGTTGTTGAACAATAATATACATAATTTCTCTTCTAGTACCTACAAATTCATTTACATAATAAGAGCCTGAATAACATATATTGTATGTCTTTACAGTACCTGTACATTTTTGGAAAGTGGGCTTCCTCATAAAAACTGGTTATATTCCTATAAGTAGCATAAAACCTTTGCAGCCTTATTAATAAACACGGACTAACGCCCGACTAACTTTAGTCCGAGGACTAAGTCATTTTCCCTATTAATAAACAGCGACTAACGATGGACTATCTTGACGTTTTGTATTCATAACCTTACAAACTTGCTAAATGCATTATTTGCTTTTGCTTGCATGTATAATGCATTGTTATTATTGATAATGGAGAGATATTATTTTATTAATGATTAAAGATAATTAATAGACGAATTAAATGAGGATAGAAATCAGCGGAACGATATTCCTCTTGTGAGTCACATCAAAATATACAAAATTATAAAAAAATCTTTAGTTTAGAGGAATTAGAAGGTAAATTTAAAGTCAAATACCGATTTTCAAAAGGTACAGCAGTTAATATGAAATACAAAACAATAATACAATAATATAAAATATAAAACACCAGGTAACACCTTCTCAGAACGAAGTCCAACAAAAATTAACTAAAATTTATGCAGAAATGGCACCGACCGAACAGCTGTTCGGTTTAGAGGAAAGAGAGGTTAAATCCTCTACATTTTCTTCTTTTTCGCAAAATTCTCTCCATTTCTCTTCTTTTTCGCAAGGGTTACCAACATAAATTTGTTGTAACTAGGACTAAGGAAGGTTTAGTTAGTCCGTGTTTATTAATGACAATCTTAAAATGAAGATTAATTACTCGCTTAATCTCGAACTAAGTAGTCCGAGACTAACGTCGAACTAAGCAATTTTTATTAATAAGGCTGTTGTTGTTTAAGTTAATGCGCTGATTCGCTGATGAACTTCAATATTGTAATACTCCATTGTATTTTAGATTATATTTTTATCTTGAATATATTGCTTTTGTATACTTCCCGGGCGATTTTCTTCTCCAATATTATCAATAAACTCTACAAATGCTTTTACTTCTTCATACATTTTTATTGTAATCAGAAAAACAAAAAATATATGTTGGAACTGAATTAAAAATATTCAAAATTCAAACAATAACAAAGTTAGGTTAGAATCGCGGTCTTGAGGAAGGTCGATCGATGACGGGAGAGATTAAATGTCCAGCAAACGACGGCAATGTTGCCAGATTCCTTTTAGCGGGAATTTTAAAATTTTATAGCAGTTTGGTTTTAAATTTGACAGTTCTGTTTTCTCAAGTCAAAAATCTTAACCTTACTTTTACAAGTGATTAGGATTATTATTATTATTTTATTTACATGTAAATTGAAACAATAAATATTGTGCTGTGTCATAATTTCAAACTCATTATGTTGCAGTCTTTTCCAGTTGATAAAATTGCAATTCAAAAACTTTTAGGTAGGTACGTGTAACAGTGTAACTTCCACATTATTATTTATTTTTTAAGTATTAAGGTTGATGTTGATATCAAAAATTTAGATTTCAAAGATAGTTTTAATGTATGTAGATACTAATAGAGAAATACAGTAGACTCGCGATTATCGGAGTCTCGGTCATCCGAGCCCCTCGGTTAACCGAGGCAAAAGTAATAACAGGTGAGTTACAATTTTCAACCTTGACGCAACATCGCCGATTCAAAATCAAAAAGAGGAATAAAGCTTATGCAAAATCAAAGACTTTTAACAGTAATATTGATAAGGTAAATGTTTTTATCTTTTATAGACAGTACTCTATTTATTAATTTTGTCATTAAAATATCCACAGTTATGATTATTTACGTGTTTTTCTATCAATATAACCAATCTCAGTGTTAACCGAGTTTTTCCGTATCCGAGGTAGTCACGGTCACAGTTACCTCGGATAATCGCGAGTCTACTGTACTAGATAATAGATTAGATACAAAGTAAGCTGTAAGTAGTATAACTGCCCATGTAATCACCTGTTATGTTGTTTTTTTAGATTTGCACAGGAAGAGAACAAGAGTACAAGAACATGAAACATCTTATTATGAATGTATATGTATGTGATCCTCAAAAAATTATTTTACAAAACAAGATAGAGAAAGAGCTTTAAAATCCCAAGGATCCTGCAAAATGTTTATTTGGTGTACTAGTCGAATAATAGTAACTAAAAATATTGAAACTATTTTAAAACACATTATGGGCATGAGGATGATATAGAGCACTTACATAAATACCAAAATCAGATAAATATCTCTTCAAAGTTTATTTTGAGACTTTCTTCAAAAATGTAAGTAAAATATTTGCATATCGACGGCGGAAAGGCAGGACTACGTAACTGAAAAAATTTTATAACATGAGTTACTTTAGTTTTCGCTTTAGAATAAGTGTATCGGCAGCTATTAAACAGCGATTACAGCTGGGAAAGTTTCCGGAAGGCTTCCAAAAGGCTTTCCCAGCTCTAAAAGCTGTTTAATAGGTGCTGATACACTTATTCTAAAGCGAAAACCGAAGTAACTCATTTTATACAAATTTTTCAGTTATGAGGTTCTGCCTTTCCGCCGTCGATATACACAATATAATTTAAAACAAGAATGTTACCACTAAACCACTTTTTAAATATTACTCATAAATATTTACTATAGTTTACAATTTCAAACTAGTGTGTTTGATTCTCCTATACCTATATTTTACTTTTTTAGTAAACTTCAGACTGTTAAGGATAGCATAATAGCATAGGAGGCGAATTAAAAAGAATTGATTTACTTACAAGAAAAGATATCACAAACATTAAACTCTATTATGGCATTGATTTGAAAGATGGGTATATGTACAATGATGATGCAACCAGTGTTTATTTTTGGGTTGAATGCTTACAGACTCATGTCCAATATTATTTTACAAACAACAGGGCATACTAATGGATATTCATTCTGAATTTAACATTTATGATTGTTGTCTTATTTTCCTTAATACTGTGTCAAAAGGAAATGTTAATTAAGTTTGGTAAATCCTTTATCGCAATCGATGGAACTCATGGGCTCAATTCCTATGACTTTGAACTTATGACAGTATTAGTAAAAGATGAATTTGGGAATGGATTTTGTACTGCTTTCTTATTTTCAAATAGAAAAGATACCTACTTTAATTTACCAATTTTTTTAAATACATGTCTGTGTAAAAAATCCTATTATGTATACAAGATGTATTAATGATGGTTTAGAGAGTATTAATAGCTTTTTGGGTAGACTTCCAAGTGATGTAGATACATACAATTTTTGTAAGTATTTCCAGTAGAACTACTGCAATAACATCCAACAATGGGCCTATTGTTATAGGAAGGGGTTGTGGAATTAACACCAATATGACCATTCAAAATTTTGGATAAAAGGGTATCCATTAGTTGTTATCAGTTAAGTTTAAAACTTGGCACTCATGGAGAGCTATACCATAATATATAATAGGTATATCTCATAATATTACATCTCATATTGTTCACTACAGTAGTAATGAGTGAGCCTGCATACACAGAACCATAATAATATATTATAGTTCGTGTATGCAGGCTCACTCATTACAATAGTGAGCAATATGAGATATAATATATTATAGTATAAGTCTCTGTGCTTGACCAGATTAACATGTTTGGTGCCCATCTCGAACAAGCTCCACTTGGCTGGTACCACATACTTAAATCATTTATTTAGTTACACAGTACTACTCACATAACTTATGTGTCGTCAGTACCTTCCGTAAAACCTTCGTGATGCTACCCATATGTCATGGCCACTGAATGTGTTAAAGCTTGTTAATGTAGGAGAGTTATACTAAAATATATATCTTATATTTTTATATTATATTGCCTTAAATAGAAAAAATATCTTATTTAAATTGTATCCATGTAAGTTTTGATTTAATGAAATAAACCTTTTAATCAAAAAAGTGTTTACTTGTGTACACCCAGCAATATCCTGATCATAGATAAATAATATAGCATTACCAGATCCTGATATGCAGACGCCAAGAGGGCTTTTCATCGATTGTCATTTGTTTCGAGCTTCTGTCATGAGTCACATAATATTAATGTATCTACGTCATACGTCTTTGGTTTGTATCATTGGTATATACCAATAACGTACGACGTAGATACATTAATATTATGTGACACATGACAGAAGCTCGAAACAAATGACTGTGAATGAAATGCCCTATTGAATAGTGCTTTTCATCGATTGTCATTTGTTTCGAGCTTCGGCCAAGTGTCATATAATATTAATATATCTACGTCATACGTCTTTGGTTTGTATCATTGGCAATATCAATAACATAGATATATTAATATTAGACAACACATGACAGAAGCTCGAAACAAATGACTGAGTGAAAAGCCCTATATCATGTAAATACAATTTATAAAGATGTCTTTCTACGGTTAAAATTTCACAGCTTAAAGACATCATTTATGTAACTTCTTAAGCCGTCACAAAATGACTGCAATAAGAAAATATAATTTATTACCTCGCCTCGCCCCCAGGCAAAGTAAAGGTGCTAGGCCACTAAGAATGTTTTTTCAATTTTCTTTATTTTGCGACTTTAGCGCTTAGCTATTTAGCCAGATACATGATGAGAATTAATACTATTATAATATATATTAAAACTAATTCAAATTACTAGTAATTTTATTAATATTCTGAATAATTATGTAACCACTTAATACTAAAATAAAAAAGTGTCCATCTATACTATCCCAACACATTTTCAATTTTGAAATCGTAAATTTCCATTCCCATTAAAAAATAATTTGTACTGTATAAGTATATTTCTTTTGAGCTTCATTTTTTTTTTCAAAATAGTGCAACATGAGTTTTAAATTATGACACAGTACAATACTTGTTTCAATATTTACATGTAAATATTTGTTTGTTTATTTGGGTTTATATGACTGCGGACACTAAATCCATTCGCCAATACATGTAAATAAAATAATCCTAATTACTTGTAAAAGTAAGGTTATAAATTTAAGAATACAGGAACTCTCTTTTAAAACCAAAGTGGCATTAGACTAATTTTGAAATTCCCGCTAAAAGGAAAAAGGTAAATCTGGCAACAGTGCCGTCGTTTGCTGGACATTTAATCTCTCCCGTTTATAAAACACAAATTTGATTCAAGGTCGGTCTTGAGCATCGACGCTGTCTTGAGACTCGACTATAAATACGGGCCTTAAAAGGGCAAACACATTGTAAACTATATCACTTGAGAAAGGCACTCTGCCGAAACAGGTGTAGTCAGATAGTTGTAATAAATTTTGTGGAAGTATAGAAAACAAACGTTTTCAGTGTTTTATTGTTAGATAAAACAACATATTTTAACATGTTTTTAAATCTGCCGCGTTTAGATACTGATTAAAAATTTGGCAACACAGCGGAATGGGTTGTAACATCTATCCGTACCTTTATTGTTGTACGTTTTGATGAAAACAGTTTTAAAGTATTTTACTAAAGTGTTATTTACTTGCATTAAAATGAGCGAGATTCCTGTATGGTATAACGAAGAAAACAGTGACGGTGTCATAGTTTTTCAGTTTGATCTCGATGAATTTTGAATATTCTCGTGAAGAAGGGTACACTAATAAACAAAACACCAACAACGGTTAGTTACAAACAAAAATTCGTAAGATTGATTTGATTTCGAAAATTATCATATTTTAGAAAGCAGTGAGAGCATCACAATTTTGCAGTTTGATTCGATAATGAATGTGGCTAATGACAATGTCGAACAGACGATTAACGAAGTAGTTTTAGAGGTAGAACTTCAAAGCGATGACAATGACAAGTAGGTTATTTTTGTATTGAAAGATTTGTTGTTGTTTGTTTGGTTTTATATGACTGCGGACACTAAATCCATTCGCCGATTTTACTATTTTTTATTTTATTAGTCATTTTTTCGTATCTTATCCTAAAACTAATACTAATATTAATCTCTAATAAACAATTATACTAATAAATAATTATTTTTGTATTTTTTTAATATATTTTTTTTATTTATTTTTTTTTGTAAATGATGTTCTCAGAGTTCCACAGCAAAACTGCAACATTCTTCTTTAGCCCTCTACTTAATTCGAAAGCTATTTACTATGGACCGTCCAAGTTCGTCATTCATTTTTATCTACATATTTTTTTTATATATTTTTTTTTCTATTTTTTTTATGTTTTTGTATATATTTTTTCTTTCTTTTTTTTTATTTTTTATTTATATTTTTTTTCTTTTCTTTTTTCTTTTAATATATAACAATTTACAAGAAATACTTACTCTATATTTTACAATTACAATTTAAGTTTAATATCTAAAATATGTTTATACAATAGTCGGTATCCCAATTAATTATTTTCTAATGTTAACAAATAATTTAAATTAATGGGATGGTGGACATCAGTCAAAGAATACAGTGAATTTAAAAACATATTAACTTTATTAGAGATAAGAGAACAGGTCAAAATTTTGTGTTGTAGATTGCCCAACTGTCCACAAATACATTGTGGACTATCAGTTATATTAAGTTTAAATAAATATGATGGTGTAAGACAGTGGTTAAATCTCATTCTGCATATGGTTCTTGTCATATCTTTTGTCGACTCCATTTTAGAAAACCAAGGTTTATCTGTTATATAGTTTCTGATTGATCTGTAGTGGTTTCCTGTATTTATGTTTTCATCAATATACCTTTCTTTCCATTTTTTCTTAATCTCTTTGAATAAATCTGATTCAATATCTTTTGGCGTACAAAGATAATGGGTTAATACTCCTTGTGTCACCGCGTTTTTAGCCAATTCATCTACCATTTCATTTCCAGTTATTCCACAGTGGCTTTTAACCCATGCTAACATAACAGACTTTCCTTGTTGCTGAAGTTCTTTAATTTTATTTATGATATATAATTCAATGTAGTTCACTTTTGATTTAGGATTTATAGCACTAATTTTACTTAGAGAACTTTTACTGTCACTATAAATTATAAACTTTGAATGATTTATATTAGATAAATATTTTAGTGCTTTCATTATCGCTATTAATTCAGCTGTGTATATACTCATAATAGAATTTAGTTTAAACATTTTACTAATTTTATTACTGCTATCCCAATAGGCACACCCCACACCTTCAATATTTTTTGATGCATCTGTATATAGCATACAATAATCTTTGAACTTTTGTGAACTGGCGGAAATAAATACTAATTTTCTTAAAGATAGAGGCAAATTCCTATAGTCCCTTAAAAAGTATACCTGAACTTGTTCCATAGTATTAAAGTCAATATTATAATTTGGGTTTATGTCATATTTATAAAGTTGTTTATCATATATTGTCATTTTTGAATATAAATCTACTATATTTAGATTTTTCTTTTTTATCTAATATTTTTCTGTCAAGTCTGCTAAAAACAGTTGATGTATTTTGGAAATTAAACTTGCCTTTTTTTCATACAATCTAACTAAAAGGCTGATGCCAAGTTTTTTTCGTCTTATATCCATCGGTATTTCACAGCATTCAACTTGTAGATTATTTATCGGTGTACTTCTTAGGGCTCCTATACACAATCTAAGGAATTTATTAATGATTTTGTCTATTTTATTTAAATGACACTGGGATGCGTCACTGTATAATATTGATCCGTAGTCGAATATAGCTCTTATATTATTTTTAAATAACAACAAAGAAATATTTGGATCTGCTCCCCAACGTAAGTGTGATACGAATCGAAGAAGGTTTATTCCTTTTTCTGTTTTTTTAACTATATGGTCTATATGTTCTTTCCAGAGAAGCTGTCTATCCAGAGTAATAACCAAATATTTAACATAACTTTGTACAGGATAGGATATATTGTTTATGTTGTATAGGCCTTGGCACTTCAGCCACATTTGTGTATGTAGCCACAATTATGTACTTGTCAACAGTGACATCATAGGTTAGAAGAATATAGGTTAGGTTGCCAGAATCGACGTGGCTTATCATGTAATGTGTATTTAATAAAGTTTATTATTAAAATTAAACTAATAAGTCTTCCTTCAGTCTTAATTACAACATGGCGCTGCGAAAGGTCTGAACAAAGAAAAATTTTATTAATACAATTTAACAAAAGTGTCTATATAAGTATAAAATGTCAGAATACACTAGAAAACCTAGTACATTAAATCTCGAAGGCAGCCTGAGTGACAACTGGCGAAAATTCAAACAGAACTATAATATTTATATGGTAGCCTCAGAGAAGAATGAAAAATCTTCTGAAATTAAAGCGAATGTCCTGCTAAGCTTAGCGGGTGAAGATGCAGTAGAGTTGTTCAACACATTTGGCCTCGAAGATGAAGATAAAAAGGACGAGGCTAAAATAATCGAGGCATTTGAGTCTTATTGTAATCAAAAAAAAAATGTAATATATATGAAAGATTTAAATTTCATAAAAGGGAGCAGTTAGAAGGAGAAAGTTTCAATCAGTTCTTAGCAGATGTTAAAAAATTAGCGCAAACCTGTGAATTTACCACATTTAGAGATGAAATGATCAGAGATCGCCTAGTAATAGGAATAAGAGACACGCAACTGCAGCAAAGATTGCTAGGTGAGAACGACTTGAACCTAGACAAGGTAATAAATGCAGGTAGAACAGCAGAGATTTCCAAGAAGCAGGCAAAAACTCTTCAAGGTAAAAACGACTCGCACGTAACTCAGAATGAAAGCATAAATGTTATTGAAAAACGAACAAATGAAAAGAAATCAAACCATGCACTCAATTCCACCAATGTAAGTCCAGGAAAGTTTAAGTGTACCAGGTGTACCAGGATTCATGGCCTTAGAGAATGTCCAGCATTTAATCGCAAGTGTGAAAAATGTGGAAAATTAAATCATTTTGCTGTTGCTTGTCGTGTTCGAATGGTTCGTCAGCTGGAAGAGTCAGTGGAGGTAGGCCCAAATAATTCAAGCCAGGGAGATAATAATAGTGAGTTTTTAATGTATACTTTATCTGTTATGGATGTTAAATCCAATTCTTGGTTTGAAACTGTAAATTTAATAAATAAACCTGTTAATTTTAAGCTAGACACAGGGGCTGAAGTCAATATTCTACCATATAATGTTTATAGAGAACTTGGTGTAAATCAGCAACTAGAACCAACAATTGTGAAATTAGAAGCTTTTGGGGGGGCCATCATAAAACCAGAGGGATTTGTCTATTTAGAATGTAATGTTAAAAATGTAAGTACCATTGAAAAATTTTTAGTTGTCAAAGATATTAATTGTCCATTATTAGGGATTAATAGTTGTGTCAAATTAAACTTGATAAGTAGAGTAAAGGAAACTAGTATCAGTAATGAGAAAAAATTATTTATTAAAGATCACTTAGATCTTTTTGAAGGTACAGGGACATTTAAGGATAAATGTACAATAGAAATAAAAGAGGGTAGTCAACCAGTTGCTAATCCCCCTAGGCGTATTCCATTGTCCCTTAGAGGAGAACTGAAAAAAACGTTAAAAGAGCTGGAAAAACGTGGTATAATAGAAAGAGTGGAAAATCCGACTGGGTGGGTTAGTAACCTGGTGATAATTGAGAAAAAAGATAAAACACTTAGGTTATGTCTTGATCCAAAAAATTTAAATTCAGTAATTAAACGACCTAAAAATGTTTTAATCCCCACCTTAGAAGATATAACATATAATTTAACAAATAAAAAAATATTCACTGTATTAGACTTGAAAGAAGAGTTTTGGCAAATTCCTCTAGATAAAAAATCCAGTGATCTGTGTACGTTTTCAACTCCATATGGATGCTGGAAATTTTTAAGGCTTCCATATGGATTAAATATGGCTCCAGAATATTTTCAATATATTAATACAAAAAATTTCTCAGATATTCCGGGAGTACTTGTTTACTTTGATGATATACTCATAGCTGCTGAAAATGAGCAGGATCACGACTTAATATTGTCAAAAGTGATGACTAGGGCTAGGAATTTAGGTGTCAAATTTAATGTTAATAAAGTGCAATTTAAAGTTGGACAAGTTAAATATCTTGGTCACATGTTTTCAGCAAATGGCATGGAAATTGATACAGAACGCATAAGAGCAATTTCAGCTATTAAAAATCCAGCTAATAAGAAGCAATTACAGAGCATATTAGGCATGACAAACTTTCTCTCGAAATTTGTAAATAATCTATCTGAATTAACGTCCCCCTTAAGGGAACTTTTAAAAGAAAAAAATGAATTTTTGTGGCTACCCATTCACACAGAAACACTTAAAAAAATTAAACAAAGAATAACAGAGGCACCAGTGCTAGCTAACTTTTCAGAACAAAAGGAAATCACAATTGAGACAGATGCCAGTCAAAGTGGATTAGGATGCTGTCTGTTACAAGAAAACAGGCCTGTTTTTTATGCCTCGAGAAGTTTAACCAACTCAGAATCAAATTTTGCACAAATAGAAAAAGAATTACTTGGAATTGTATTTGCCACAACTAAATTTCATAATTTTATATATGGAAAAAAAATTAATATAATCACAGATCATAAACCTCTCGTTAGTATTTTGAACAAAAGGGTGTGTGACGTAGCCTCATCTAGACTTCAAAGAATGAAAATTAGACTATTAAAATACAACATTAATGTCTCTTTTAAACCTGGTAAATTTTTGCACATTGCAGACTTGCTGTCGAGGTCTTACTTGACAGATGATCATGAAAATACTGATGAATGGGTTAATGAAATGGTGCATTCATTAAGTGCAGGCTTAAATATAACTGATGAAAAAAGAATTCAATTTCAGCAAGCTACGGTAGCAGATCCATTACTTTCTAAACTCAAATATTATTTCTTTAATGGTTGGGCCAAGAGTAAAAATGAGGTTTCAGATAATATTAAACACTATTATAAACATCAAACAGAGATATCTGTTGAAGATGAGTTATTATTTTTCAATCGTCGTGTTATTGTGCCTGAGACATTGAGGTCATACATATTGAATTTATTGCATGAGGCACATTTTGGCATCACTAGGACAAAAGAAAGAGCAAGGCAAGCTGTATATTGGCCTGGACTAATGTCAGATATAGAACGAATGATTTCAACTTGTTCTGTTTGTGAGAGATTCTCGAACGCAAAAACTAAGGAACCGATCATGGAACATGACATACCTGATATTCCATTTAACAAAGTAGGTTGTGACTTTTTTGAATTTAATGGTAAAAGTTATTTAGTTATTCAAGATTATTATTCTAAATGGCTAGAAATTTTGCATGTTAATGATAAAACCTCCAGTGAGGTAATTAAAAAATTAAAATCAGTATTTTCCACACATGGAATACCTAAAACAGTAATTTGTGATAATATGCCTTTCAGCTCAAACGAATGTAAACAATTTTCTAACAGTTGGAATTTCCAGTTCAAGTTTAGTTCACCTAGGTATCCTAAAAGTAATGGTCTTGCTGAACGCGCAGTCCAAACATCTAAAAACATTCTTAAAAAATGCAATTATACTAAAACTGATCTGGAAACTGCCTTATTAGAATACAGAAACACCCCGATACATGAAATTAATTTAACTCCTGCTCAGTTGCTTTTTGGCAGAAGAGTTAGGACAAAATTACCAACTCATTCTAATTTACTAAAACCAGAAAATAGTAGATATGTACATGATAAATTAATTAAAAAACAAAATCATTATAAAACTTATTATAATAAGACTGCAAAAGTATCAAAAGAGCTAAAAGTTGGTGATAATGCACTAGTAAGGAAAAATAAGATTTGGGAACCTGCTAAAATTATATCCCAACATCATGCCCCTAGATCATTCATAATAAAGGATCATCAAGGTAATGAGTTAAGACGCAATTCATCACATTTGAAGCCTACACATAATGAGTTCAAAATGTGCACAGATCATAACTATAGTCATAATTTTAGAAATAGTAAGTTTGACTCAGGTAATGCAGGACCCTCAGTTGAGAGTTCAGCTCACATGGAGTCTGTTCCTCCTAAAGATGTGGTACGGGAAAACTCAGCTGAGGCTCTTGATCAGTGTTCCTTTGATAATAACAGTGTAAACCGTACAGAGATAAGTGAAAAGGACATGGGTGAATTGTGCAATAGTGAAGGTGAGCTAGTGACCAGATCGGGACGATCAATAAAGAGACCATGTCAGTACAAAGATTTCATTATGAATTTTTAGTTAAGGGGGAAGATGTTGTATAGGCCTTGGCACTTCGGCCACATTTGTGTATGTAGCCACAATTATGTACTTGTCAACAGTGACATCATAGGTTAGAAGAATATAGGTTAGGTTGCCAGAATCAACGTGGCTTATCATGTAATGTGTATTTAATAAAGTTTATTATTAAAATTAAACTAATAAGTCTTCCTTCAGTCTTAATTACAACAGTTTATTAAGATGTGATTGGGTATTTCTTTTCGTTTTCTTGTAAAAATACATAATTTGGTTTTGGAATCACGATATATTTGGTCCATGTAATTCACTCCATACTTTAATATGTTTGTCCCCTTCTTCAATGGATTTGACTGCATTTTCTATTTTAATGTTTTCTTGATAAATAACTATATCATCTGCAAATTGTAAAATTTTTATTGAGTTTAAATTTTTTTCTATATCAGAAGTGTAAATTAAATATAAAAAAGGGCTTAATATTCCTCCTTGGGGTAAACCACCCATAGTCTTGGACCAAATGTGTTATTATTTACCGATATATAAATTTTTCTAGTCATACAATTTTATTATTTTTTGACAGAAACATTCTGGCAGACCTATTTGTATCATTTTGTTATATAGTATATTTAAATTAACGTTGTCGTATGCTGCTTCATCATCTAATAAAAGAGTTATTACTGAAGAATTTTTCGTAAACGCTAAATTTATATCTGTTACCAAATGGCTCACTGCTTCCACAGTAGAATGATTCTTTCGAAATCCAAATTGTGTTTGTGATAATTTATTGTTTTTTTCTAGCCAACTTTAGAGCCTAAGTTTTATCATTCTTTCCAGTGTTTTTGTTATGCAGGAGCTCAATGAAATATCTCTATAAGATTCTGCTGAATCAGGATTCCGATTTGTTTTGAGAATAGGAATCACCCGCTACTCTCTCCAGTTATCTGGAATATCTTCTGATAGCCATATTTGATTAAAAAATTTTAATAGTGTCTCTTTTCCTTTTTGATGTAAATTGGCCAACATAATATAATGTACATTATCTGTACCTGGAGAAGTATTTTGTTATTTTAAGGCTTATTTCTAATTCACAGAAACTAAATGGAACTGAAAGTGGATGGTTAGAATTTTTCCTTTACATTACATTAATTTTTGAAAATATATTATCTGGACATAATTTTCTTAAAAACTCCTCAACTCATTCTCCTTCCGTCACTGGATTTACTTGTAGTTTAAAAATGTTTTGTAATCAAAAATGAATAACCATTTTCAATTTCCAGAAAACCAGAGAAGGTTCCCATTGTTTTCATTCTGGTGGGATATGTTGTATGCCATTAGAGTGAAAACTTAGTCTTTTAGTGTTTTGTAATCGTTTGGCTTGATTCCACATATGTATCTTTAATTGGTGTATTTTTGTTTAAAATTTTACAAAAATTTCTCCATGCATTACGCTTACACTCTAATAAAACTTTTTTGGTTTTTGCTACACATTTATTATAATTTATATAATTTTGTATATTAGACTGTAGTTTAAACTTGCGTAAATCTAGTTTTTGTTCTTGTATTATCTTTTTACAATTGTCATTCCATTAAGTTTTTCTAAATCGTGGATAAGTCCCTGTTCTCTTCTCCGGTATACATATCTTGCAACAGGGGTCACCAATTAGCGGACCGCGGTCCGCATCCGGACCGTGAGCTAGTTTTGTGCGGACCATCAATAAATTCAGAATATATCTAGTGTTTGGCAATTTTGAAAATGTTTGGCTATGCAATTGTGTACTATGTTTGGCTCAACTTGTGTTTCTTTTCCTTTTTGATGTAAATTGGCCAACATAATATAATGTACCGGGTGTCCCAATAAGAATGGCTCTCGGCCATATCTCAGGAACCGTTTATAATAGAGCTTCGAAATAAAAAATTTTATAACAAAAGTTGCCTCAGGAAAAGCCTGGAAATTATTTTCATAATTGTGGGTCCACCGCTAGAGGGCGTAATTGAATATCAAAAATAAAAAAATCTAAATTTTACAAAATTTTCCTAATAAAGGGGCACTGGAAATCCGATTATTGTATTCTTCATCAAATTCTGCGCATATTTGATTTAACAAGTTTAACTCTACCTTTGCAAATAAGAGGTGGGGGTGAGTGGGAACCTTGTTATGAAAAAATGGCTGTAAGTCCGGTTCTGCTAAATCAAATTTTGAAAACTGGGTCTTGTTGAAGACAGATCTTTTTCTTCAATGTAAGCGTGATAATTTTGAACCACCCTAATAAGTAATAAGCCAGCTGGGAGGCGTTATTTAATTTTTTTCAGAAATCTAGTTTTCTTTGAAAAATATTAAATACAAGTATGCATTTTTAATCATACTTTATAAAATTAGATTAAATTAGCAATAGAATAGCGAAAACCGCATGTCGATACCTTTTTTCTATCTCAAGATATCTTGAGAAACGTGTAAATTTTATACATAACTGTTACTATCACCGGTAAACTAAGTTAATGAAAAGTAGTGTGCTGTGGAAAAAAACAAAATAACATTTTCCAGATGTCAACGTATAAAAATATAATTAATTAAAACAACAATATAAAGAGAAGCAATACTATTAAAATTAAATATAACACAGAACAAAAAGAACTACTTAGTGACGACCTAAATATTCAAATTGTTGCCCATCATACACTACTCTAGAATACATTATCCAGAGAATACTAAACGCCATTCAAAGCATATCGAGAGCAGAAATTGAGACTGCTGTTCAATCTACTCTTGAAAGAGTAAATGTTTGCAACGAAAATGATGGGCAAAAATTTGAACGTTTATGTCATCACTAAATAGTTTTTATTTCTTTGTAATAGGGCTTTTCAACGCTTCTCATTTGTTTCGAGCCTCTGTCATATGCCGTATAATCCGTGTATAATATTAATATACGAGATATGAACGAGGCTCGAAACAAATGAGAAGCGTTGAAAAGACCTAATATACGTTGAGAGCTGGAAAATGTTTCTTTGTTGTTTCCATAGCACACTACTTTTAATGAATTATTTCGTTTACCGGTGACAGTAACAGTTATGTTTTTAAATTTACACGTTTTGTAAGATATCTCGAGACAGAAAAAAGGTATTAACATACGGTTTTCGCTATTCTGTTGCTAATTTTGTCTAATTTTGTAATATGGTATTAAAAATGCATGTTTGTATTTAATATTTTCCAAGGAACACTAGATTTCTGAAAAAAATTAAATAACGCCTTCTAGCTGGCATATTACTCAGTAAGTTGGTTCGAAATCATAACTTTTACATTGATGAAAAAGATCTATCTTCAACAAGACCAAGTTTGCAAAATTTGATTAAGCAGAACCGGACTCACAGCCAGTTTTTCATAACAAGGTTCCCACTCACCCCCACCTCCTATTTCCAAAGGTAGACCTAAACTTGTTAAATCAAGTATGCGTAGAATTTTATGAAGAATACGACGATCGGATTTCCAGTGCCCCTTCATTAGGAAAATTTTGTAAAATTTGGATTTTTTAATTTTTGATATTCAATTACGCCCTCTAGCGGTGGTCCCACAATTATGAAAATAATTTCCAGGCTTTTCCTGAGGCAACTTTTGTTATAAAATTTTTTATTTCAAAGCTCTACTATAAACGGTTCCTGAGATATAGCCGAGAGCCATTCTTATTGGGACACCCGGTACATTATCTATACCTGGAGAAGTATTTTTCTTATTCTTAAGGCTTATTTCTAATTCACAGAAACTAAATGGAACTGAAAGTGGATGGTTAGAATTTTTCCTTTACATTACATTAATTTTTGAAAATATATTATCTGGACATAATTTTCTTAAAAACTCCTCAACCCATTTTCCTTCCGTCACTGGATTTACTTGTGGTTTAAAAATGTTTTGTAATCGTTTGGCTTGATTCCACATATCTTTAATTGGTGTATTTTTGTTTAAAGTTTTACAAAAATTTCTCCATGCATTACTCTTACTCTCTAAAGAAACTTTTTTGGGTTTTGCTACACATTTATTATAATTTATATAATTTTGTATATTAGACTGTAGTTTAAACTTGCGTAAAGCTAGTTTTTGTTCTTGTATTACCTTTTTACAATTGTCATTCCACCAAGTTTTTCTAAATCGTGGATTAGTCCCTGTTCTTTTCTCCGGTATACATATCTTACAACAGGGGTCACCAATTAGCGGACCGCGGTCCGCATCCGGACCGTGAGCTAGTTTTGTGCGGACCGTCAATAAATTCAGAATATATCTAGTGTTTGGCAATTTTGAAAATGTTTGGCTATGAAATTGTGTACTATGTTTGGCTCAACTTTATTAAAAATCGGTAGAGATCTCACTTAACAGATGAATATCTTAACCCCCTAATGAGGCTCAGTTGCACTAAACTCACTCCAAACTTCAGACAGGTTGTACATAAAAAAATGTCAGTTTTCTCTCTGATAATGCCGGGTATAATGATAGTGCCGGGTGAAACAATTTTTCAAGCAAATTCAAAATTTCTTTTTTGCGATGCTTGAAAACTCTTATTTTACTAAAATGACAGATCCTTTTCTATTTAAGATGACCCAAAAATGCTAAAAACATATTTTTGCGGGCAAAAAAGGTGATGTTTTGAATTTGTTAAAAAAAATATTAAACAATTTAAGCTCAAAGATTTCGCCCGGCACCCTTCTGATTTGTTTATAGGGGATATTTTTAACAAGAATCCACAGAAAAACCGAATCAGATCAGTCGGACACAGGAAGCATAAATCCGGACACCGGAAGTGTCATAGGTTTTCGAAATGGACCGTCGGGGAAACTAATTGGTGACCCCTGTCTTACAATATTCATTGATTTAAAAATTGTTGGTAACTTAAATTATTATCAATTTCCATGAAATTATCAGTGATAGGAAGAGAAAAGAGACCAATCCGCTTTATTTATGTTCCATTGGAATTTTGTATTTATATATTCCGCTTTATTAACATTAATATTTGACTTGATAACAATAGCAAAATGGTTTGATCCTAATGTCTCGTCCACAACATCCCAATCGAAAAAATGCATCAAAGTTTCTTTACCATTATTTAAAATTACAATATTACAGTCCTCAACAGCTTCTAACAGATTTTTTCCTATAGTGTCTACAGTACTACAATCCCAAATATAATTGTGGCGCTATTAAAATCACCACCAATGATAAAAGGCTTCTCTAGACTATTAAAAAACTTTTTCCATTCATTTACTGTGATTTTAAGTATATTGAATACATGTTTTTGCCATATTGAATTTTAATTGATATGCTATTGCACATTATATCATTGATTTGGTGAAAAGTAGGACTGTTGTAAAATTTAATTAATTTTTTCAAAATGATGGCTACTCCACCATATCCATCATCTCTATCACTCCTAAAGACATTATAACCAGTAAAGTTAATAAAATTACTTTTTTTAACCAAGATTCTGATATTAATCCTATATCTATTTTATTGTCATACAAGAATTTTTCTAAATAACCCTTATTTATTTTAATTGATCTCGCATTCTATTGAAGAAATGAAACGTTAGCCATCACAAGGCAATAATAATTGTGAAATACATATTGTTTTTTAATAATTCCAACGTTGTTTGATCTAAATTGTGATTAATTTGATTTAATGTTGCTGAAATAAAGTTTACTATTATTTCACCTATATTATTTTGATTATCGTTTTGTGTTTGTGTTTTGTTAGAATAAATGGGATTATTAAAATTATAACAAAGCTGACTTTTTACTTTTGGTGTTTGCAAAATTTTTCTGCGTGCTTCCATTGTTTCTTTATCTACACTACTAGAATCAATACTACTTGATCGTTTTCGTTTATATATTGTATATTTATTTGAAGTATTTTCTTGTTCTTTACTTACTGTTAAATAATACTTTTTATATTTATTATTAGCTTCATAATATGTTATATTTTCATTATTCATAACTTTTTTAATCTATTCCTGTTTTTGTCTTTCTGTACAATCTGCTCCCTTGTCAGTGGCGCTGTGGTTTCCTTTGCACAATACACAAAGTAAATTATTCGGATTGGAACAATTAGATTTGTTGTGTTCTTCGCCACATCGTTCACACCTATCTTTTCCTCTACATTGAGCACTTATATGCCCAAATCTCAAACACTTTAAACATTGAATTATTCTGGGTGTATAATTTTCCACCTCGTATATCATTTTTTCTATTATTACATTTTTTGGTATAGACTGACCTTTAAAAGTGACAATCACGGTTCCTGCTTTTACATAAATAGTATTACCATTATCTTGAATCACTTTCCGCATAATTCTTTTTACATGTAATACTTCGAACTTAATTCCAAATATAGGTTTAATTAATGATAATAAATCATTATCTTCTATCTCTTTATCTACCAATTTTATAACACCTTTCTTTTGAGTAAAAAACGTTGGAATATATGCCTCGTACTGTTTATTTTTTAGAATTTCAGATCAATTAATTTATTAGCACTAGCAAAATTATTTAGTTCTACCTTGATTTTATTTCTACCAACAACTGTAATTTGTGTGATATTATTTTCAATTTCAGGTACTGAACTTAAATCAATCGGGCCGTGCCGATCCTGTGTAATCGACCGATGTTACCGTTTTTATTTTCTATAATATGTACTATATAAGGTGCATTATCTCCAAATTGATATCTATGTTTTATTCTTAAATTTATTACTTTATTTAAATTTTGCTTACCTGACTTATCTGTTTGATTTAAATTTGTCAAAGTTTCATCGTCATTGGAACTAAATTTGTTACTTACCTCAATAAGGTTACTTGTTTGGTTTTGTTTGTTTGTTACCTTATTGTTTAGCCTATTTTTATTTAATTCCTCATATTCCATCATCGCATCTCCTTCCATTTCTACATAAAATGTTCCTCTATCTGGAGGTTCGGGTGGTATACCTTCCATATTATTTGTTTTCTGAAATTTAACTTCTAGTCGCGAAATTTCACACTTTCTTGCAGAGCACTAGCATAGTACTTCTTTATACTACTAGTAATACTCAAAAAGTTAAGAAAAAACCTTAAAAATTAATAATTTTTAGGAGAACTTCTAAATAAACTGCCTTTCAATTTGACGTTATTTGACAATCATTGAAATATTTAAAAGTAAATTTTCTACATGACATATTATTGTTACAGTAAACTAATTGAAACTCATTCAACTTCTAAGAATACTAGAAAACGAAACAAATGTGAATCTAACTGGAAAGCTCGCGAAAGAAAACGCCTTTGTCAGAGTGGGAAATCTTACATAAGTGTGAGGGGAAAGGAAGTCAAAGAACGAAAAAGTGCTTATAAGAAAAATTGTCTTGAAAATTGTAAGTTTAAATGTGGAACAACCATTTGCGAAGAAGAACAACAGGAGTTCTTCAGAACTTATTGGTCGTTGTCGCAAAATGAAAAATTTCTATTTTTAAGTCAGGTTACAAGAGTTTTGAAAGCCAGAAGCACTACTAGTAGTGTGTATTTGTATGTCCAAACATGAGGAATATTAATTAGGTGAACATCCGCTACCGAGGGTGCATATTAATTAGGTAAGAGGGTGAATATTAAGTAGGTAACACCAACACTATTTGAGGAAAGGGACGGGGGAACATATGATATTGTACTAGCAAAATGAGCAGGGTCAACGACCTGACCATCTGGTAGTCTACTGACATCCTAAAATAGGGAGGGGGAATATATGATATTTTGTATGTAAAAAGAAAGTGGAAAGAGTAGGGGGAGGGTTATTGTGTATAAGAACCCGAGACGTGGAGACATGGATCATAATTCCAAAATGAGTGCTATATATCGAAACGTATTCCTGGGTGAACGCCGGTTTTACCTGAACCCATCGAACTCAAAATTTGTTTCTGTTTGCCTAGCACATGAATTAAATTTTGAACCGGTAGTTGTTATCAGTGGTAACAAACAAGATCGCGTTTTGTTTAGTGAACCCGAGTGGTTAAACTTTTTATCACATAAAAGTGTAATTGACAGTTTTATGGCGGGGAATCCCCAACAATCGATTAATGATGGTAAAGTACAACTAGAGTTCATGCATCTGTCCCACATGTCAGTGGTGAAAGTTACCAATGGTGAGTCACAGATAATTTTGGGTGCCAATTCCATTGCATCGCTGTGGACAACACTTCCAATAGTTAACTACCTTTTGGAAACTTTGAAAAAGGAAAACTTTATTAGTTCGTTAAAAATACTAAAGACGGAAGTTGATTCAAATAATCCTATTGAATCTGGGCTGCAAATAATGGAACCAATAAAGAATATAAATAAAACAACTTATGGTATGGCGCTAGAGTTAATTCATAGATACCCAGAGCTACTCTATGATCAAATTTAATGAAAATGTTCGTATTCACTACATTGAATCAACTTGTTCCTGCAGAACAAGGTACTGGGAGTTTGTGGCTGCTGACAGAGTAAGATTTCAAAGTAGAATAAAAGAACTTGCTAAAATTATTAATCCTGTATTAGATGTAAGCCATAGAAATAAATATTTATATAAAAATTGAATATATTAATTTACCACACCACTTCCACTACAGAAATAAATTATTTTATATGTAGGAGCACATCTTTTAAAAACTAATAGTCACATGTGTCTAGAAGACGAGTCAGACAAACTGAATAGTTTTTATGGAAGGTTATCCACATTTAAAAACTGGAGGGGGTTGGTTCCTTCGATTGAGTTAGCAGCATATGGATTTTACTATCTACAAAAAGAAGATATTGTAAGGTGCTTTTGGTGTCATGTAGAAATTTATCATTGGTTGTCTACTGATGATGTGTATACCTATAAAGAACACATCAAATTTAGTCCAAACTGTAGTTTCGCACAAATAATTCACTCCAAATTTCCGAAATACCAGATCACTAAAGAAATCCAAACCGAAAACAATCAACCAAATGGAAAAATTAATTTATATGTAAATGTGCTTCTTAGTGTGGTACATTTTGTGTTTTTGCTATTAAGTATCTACGTAAGTAGAAAAATATGATCCAATATGTAGATATAAACAAAAACTGTGTGTATGTTGAATTATTTACGCAAGTGAAATAAAAATAATTTTTTTGTAAAAAGTTTTTTATTTTAATATTATAATACATTATTTTTATTAATCCATAAATTATGAGTAGAATCCATCCCTAACCATTTCACAAACACCTTGTTTCCCTTTCTTTTCAATACCTTCTCGACTAAGTAGACATCAGGGTGCTGGGTTTTCATTAATTCTTCGCTGTAAAACGCCCCTTGAATTTCTTCTTTGCGTGAATCTTCTAGTAAGTAAGTCACTGGATTTGTCTGCTTGACTTTTCTTATTTTAAAAATCTCATTTGTCCAGTTGGGTAAATAACCCTTAGTAAACAAATTTTTATATCTCGAAATTCGGACATAATCACCAACTTTGTATTTATTTTTTCGAGGGTCAATGATTTTAAGGTAATTATATGCTGTTATATTCCTGGCATTCTTTTCATTAACTTTGCTAGGAATGGCACCTGTGGTTGAATGTTTAGCATTATTGTACTTTTTAACTATATCAGGAAGATTATTCACCCATTTGTAAGTACCTTGCAAGCTGAACTGCCTCCACAACATTGATTTTATTGTTCTGATGACTCTCTCAGCAATAGAGACTTTTAAATTCGAGAATGTGCTGTAGTGGTTAATACCATGTGACTTCATGAGCTCATGAAACTGAGAATTGTAAAACTCTTTACCCAAATCTGTTTGAAGGTTTTTTGGTGTCTTCTTCATTTGATTTAAAATTTTTTCCATGGCTTTAGTAATTTCAGCCCCTGTTTTTCTTTTAACCGGTTCCGCCCACACAAATTTACTAAACGCATTAATTACAACGAGAATATATTGGTATCCACTATTTACTTTGGCATAAGGAATCATTATAGCTAAATCTGCTTGAATCAGATCGTTTAATCCTTTGATGATTACATGTCTCCGTCTAAATTTTTTTTGCCGGTTTATGCAGTTCGTGTACGACTTGTGATTTAATGTTTGACATCTTTTTCTAAAGGACAACGAAGAGTAATATAAACTACAAAAGTAGAATCTTTATCTAGTTTAAAAGAAATTGTATCACCTTTAAAAATCTTTACTCCTGGTAATTGCTCATATTTATACTCTGTATTAACTGATTTAGAGGTTATCATTACATTTCCACTTGAAACATTAATTTGCACTTGATCAACAATACCACTTAGTGTAAATTGGTATGAAAATAAACCACTTTCTAACATATAATATTGTTTGTTCAATTTTGTTTCTTTCGTTCCTTTGAAAGTTAACACACATTTACTATAGAAAGAAGAAGGATCACACACAAAATATAATGGTGATGGAGATAAATCAGGAGTTTGACAACTTTTTAAAAAATGACTTCCAAATCTATTCATAGGCATTACTGTATTATACCACCTTCTCGAAGTTCCTCAATTATAGATATAATTTCATTCACCACTCCGTCGTTTCCTGCAGCCAATGATGCTAGGAGCAGTTGTAATCTTTCTATTAGTTCATTAAAATCATCAAAGTATTTATACTCTAATTGTTTGCCACTATATTTTTTGTAAAGTGCACCGCCTTTTTTATTCAATAATTCTTTAGCTAGGTTTCGTGTTATTATTCCTGATATATTTCCAGGAAGCGAATTTAAACGAGTTCTAGGTGGTTGAGGTCTAGTCTCCAAAGCTGGTTTAATAATAAAATTATATTTATCCTTTATTTTTGATGGAATACTTTTTGTAGGTAATGCAGGATTATTGTTTCTATGTATCGCATTTGTTCTACGTAATATATCAATATACTCATTAACATCTTCTTTTTTAAACGATACGGGATTAGCTTTAAATAAAAGCTCGTATAAACCAGGTGTTCCGCGATATGTAACATCGTTGATAGTTAAGTCAGGTCCTTCAAAAGTAATTTGAGAATCTCCAATAGAAAATTTTTCAGTTTCAAGGTCGTGGTAAATTCCCAGGTCGTGGTCGAAATTACCTTCAGTGTCTTCAATGTTAGCTTTAATATAATTCTTTGGCAAGGGTGAAGTATAATTATCATAAAATTTTTTCATTACAGCTGGATTATTGATCATCTCATTAAATTCTCTAAGTGTATCCTCAAAATACCGATTAATATCCTCGTCCGTGGTATTTGCTTGTCCTTCCGACACAAAAGTTTCTTCTGGTTGTATTGTTACTTCCCTCGGAATAATAGATTCATTTCCAAAATTAGTAGGTGTTTTCGATTGTTCATACGTTACACTCTTATTTAAAGATGAATTTTCAAAAAATACACTCTTATTTGGAGATGAAAATGCTAAACGATAATTAGATTTTCGTATTTTATAGTCCTTTGGTGTGAGTGGTTCGTATTTAATATTTGGTTCTTGTTTAATAGATGGAACAGTATCGAGTTTGTGTAAAAGTTCATTAAGTGGTTGAGTAATTGGCTTATAGTTTTTTTCTAATGTAGACTGAGTTTGAGCTATATCCCTTTTTAAACTGCGATACTTTTTCTTTAATGCTTGTCGCGATAACAGCAGTTTTCGTGCAACTTTGGGATCCATTATGTATTCTAAACCACTTCTTTACAGCCTTATATACTTATCGAACCCACACCGATATCGCCCATTAGATTTGGGGGAGTCTTTATCAATGACAAGAAATCCATGTTTATCTTTCCAGCAGAATGAGCACAAATCCTTAAATTGTTGAAAAGTCATATCAATATTTACATGATCATCAAAGATATGTTTTAAATTCGTAAAGTCTTGGTGAAAAACTACAAGTAAATTAGAATTATCTCTAATTAATTGTTTTGGAATTGCACTGTAAGTTTGACACAGATAAAAACAATTCAAGTGTTTATGTCTTCCGTAACAATAATAATTTTGTATAATTTTTTGATCACATGACGGAATATCGTCATAAATAACTACTGAATTTTCTTTAATATCATCAGGAGGTGGTACATTAATGGAATCATTATATTCTTCATACCCAATTTCGTTTATAGGCTCAATCAAGTTTCGCAAGTATATATACTTTGGCTGGTACAAAGATTTGGAATATAAATAAATATTTTCAAATCTAAGACCATTTGGATGTTCAATTAAAGACAATAATAAGTTAATCTTGCCACACCCACTTGGTCCAACAATTAGAACCCTTTTGAGCCCATTGAAAAGATAACTATGTTCTACCTGAAGCTCTTTGGTAATATCATCGTGGTTTGTAATGGGAAGAGAGAGTTGTTGTGGTTCAATCTTCATTGTGAAAATGAGTTTAAAACTTTGGGTATATATAGCCCAACACCTATATATATATAAGAGGCAGACCATGAAAAAAAAAAGTTTCAACGAACTACTAAAAGAAAAGGACGTGGGTTATTAAACTCACTCATTAACAAGCTCCCTCTAGAACTACATCTTCCCGGATATTCATATTGTGGGCCAGGAACTCGTTTACAACAGAGATTAGAGCGGGTGGATAAGGGAATCAATAAACTAGACGAGGCTTGTAAACAACACGATATTGAATACTCTAAACATAGTGATTTATCAACCAGACACGGAATATTGTGAAATCAAAAGACACCCCGTTTGGACAAAAAGCAGCCGCCTGGTTTATAACAACAGCTATGAAAGGAAAACGTAAGTTGGGAATGGGTCTTAAACGCAAAAAAGGCGGTTCTCTTCGGAAAAGGATAAATAAAAAAAAACGAATAATTAAAACACCTAAAAGGGAGGATTTCTACCATTACTTTTACCTTTATTAAGCGCACTCGGAGCCGTCGGAGGAATGGGTGCAGGAATTTACAAGGCCATCGGTGATGCGAAAGCTAATCGAATGAATCTTGAAGAACAAAAACGCCATAATTTAGCCATGGAACAAAAAGGCAAAGGATTGTATTTAAGACCGTATAAAGGGTATGGATTATACTTAAAACCGTATTCAAAAAACTAAACCTTCCTCATCACGCTTTAACAAATACAGATATAATGAAGTATGGTAAAACATTGCCATATTTTAGAGGTGTATTTATGAGAGACATGCTACCTAAAAATATTCATAAAAACAAGTGTGGTGTTATAAATTTAGATTCAAAACGTGGTGAGGGTACACACTGGGTAGCCTATGCAAAATCTAAATCCCATATAATTTACTTTGATTCGTATGGGGATTTGCCTCCACCACAAAATGTAATCAAATATTTTTTAAGTAATGGTGATGTACAAATATATTACAACTATGATAAAATCCAAAACGATTCATACAAGTGCGGTCATTACTCATTAGATTTTCTATTCAACTACTATAAATAGCAAATAATGTTAATTGCCTGCGTAAAATGTCTTTAAACTTTACGCTTACTGGAAGCTCTTCAAATCTGAGCTATAATTTTAATCCTCCAATTTACCTTGACGATGAATTTGATTATGAAATTGGTCTAACCAGTTTCTATAGTTTTAATACTATTCCAAATGTTGATGAAAGCAATAACCTTTTTCTCTGGCATTTTAAAAATTTTACCCATAGCTACAAGTTACCTGAGGGGGCCTACGAGTTGGACGATATTACGAAGCTTATTCAAGAAAACATGAAAAAGATTGATAATGATGCGACTTTAGAAATTACTCCACAATTATCAACTTCAAAAGTTGTTATTAAGAGTAACCGAGAAATTTCTTTTCTCCCCGTAAATTCCATTGGACTATTATTTGGTTTTAAATCACGACAACTAGCTCCAAACCAAACACATGTTTCAGATAAACCCGTGGAAATATGGGGGGCAAACACCCTGTGTGTTGATTGTAACATTGCTTCGGGATGCTATTTAAATGGGAATCCAGTTCACATCATCCATCAGTTCTTTCCAACAGTACCGATTGGGTATAAAATAGTGGATGCTCCTCAAAATATTTTGTATTATCCAGTTGGTATCAAGACAATCACCAACCTTACAGTAAAGATTATTAACCAAGCAGGTAAACTTATTAACTTTGGGGGAGAAGAAGTAACAGTAAATTTACATCTTAGAAAACGTATATAAATAATGGTTTTAGTTTTTTCCCACATACCAAAAACATATATAAAGAAATCACCTTCTAAAATAGTAACACCATCTATAAAAAAAACATATAAACGGAGATCACCTTCTAAAAAACCATCTATACCAAAAACATATAAAAGGAGATTACCTTCCAAAACAATAACATCATCAAATCGCCACTTTCTGCAATCGTTGGGACTTAAAGTCTTAAGGTACTAGTACACTTTAGAAGACCAAAAATAAGCATTTTTTCAAGATTTTTTTTCTCAGAACATTTATTAGAAATGAGCATAAAACTTTTTACATATTAATATCTAACTCTTGGAGAATACAAAAAATATATCATTTTTCATTTATGCACGTACACTAATATTGTAGAGGGCGCCAAAGTCGAGGCCTCGAAAAAAAGTAGTTCCGATGGCGGACAGTTAATCTCAGGATTGGGATCTCTGAAACAAAAAAATCGTACGGCATTTGAAAAAGGAAGGTTTTTTACGTGACAATTTACCACCGTTAGTGAAAAATTCCGCAAAGAAAAGATTTTACGGAAATTTGAAAAATTTTTGTGAAAAAATCACCCGTTTTTCTTCAGTTTTCCATGGTTAAAAAATATTTATTTTTTATTTTTTGGTGAAATTGTGGTAAATTGTCACGTAAGAAACCTTCCTTTTTCAAACGCAGTACAATTTTTTTTGTTTCAGATATCCCAATCCTGAGATTAACTGTCGACCATCATTTTTCGAGGCCTCTACTTTTGTGCCCTCTACAATATTAGTTTACGTGCATAAATGAAAAAATATATATTTTTTGTACCCTCTAAGAGTTATATATTAATATGTAAAAAGTTTTATGTTCATTTCTAATAAGGGTTCTGCGAAAAAAATTCTTGAAAAGAATGATTATTTTTAGTCTTCTAAAGTGTACTAGTACCTTAATATAATGGAAATTCTACATGTTACTGGTCAACCTTTCAATGACAACACTATTGAAGAGTATCAATTTCACACATATCAACCATACATCCCTGGAAAGTTAGGGTATAATGATGAAATACGTATTCCAATTCAAGATTTAGATGCATACACATATCCGGCAAATAGTTATCTCTATATCGAAGGTCAACTTCTTACCCACGATAATAAAGTCCCAACAAAACTAAAATTTATTAATAATGCTATAGCTTACTTACATCACTTCACTTACATCATTTCTTCAAACCACCATATACAATGAGTTTCATAAACAAGCTGTATGGTTAATGAATAATTATCATGGTCTTAACTGGGATCATGGATTTACCCCGGTACATCAAGTTCATAATATTATCCAATGCTTGACAAGTAATGTCGATATCGTCTATGTTAAAGGAAGAGAAAAGTCTCAGTATATAAAAAAGTATAGTTTAGCTCCAGTTGTGGAATTTGATGAACAACCATGTTTGGAAAAAATGGAGCCTAAATGTCCTTACCATTTAAATAATAATAGTGTATGTGCGTTATCTAACGTATTTTATTTGTATGATACTTTTATGATGCAATAAAGATTTTTTTTACATTTTTGTTTTATTAATAAAAAAACCTTAATAAAAAATAGTACTTTATTTAACCGATATAATTGTTATATACATTTTCCAGTGCAAATCTGCATAAACGACAACTGGATTAAGCAGGAGCTAATCCTTCTTCCTCTGTTCTCCATTCGGGACGATTGAAATGAACAAAACACGGAAGTCGAGTTAGAATTTCAAAATCTTGCACAAATTTCTGGGGTAGGAGATGCCAAGACTGAAGTAGTTCATATGGATCTACAGATTTTCTAATGTATGGTATGGTAAAGTTTTGTAGTTCTGCTTCTGTAAACAGGTATAAAGGTTTTTGCGGGTGTTGATTCATCACAATTCTTTTCTGGCAACATTCCATTATTGTTAAAACGATTAATGTTTTTAAACACCAAATCTATCCACTTTTGCTCCTCGATTGCAGAAACAAAAAATAGTCTATTTTCTTTTTCAGGAGGGTCCACTCTTCCACTACGCAAACGCATCACTTATACTAAGTCGTGAAAAGTTTTTAAAAATATATTCCTTATCTTTATATTTTCTTATTAACTGATTAATACTCTTCTCTAACTGTTTAATATTTCTTGTTTTTTCATAAACTAAAATATCACGTTTTATTCTGTTAATACCTTTACTAAATTGTTCAACACGTTCACGAAGCCTTCTTGAGCAAATACTGTTTACACTATCGATGTTTCTGTACTCTTATATCCTCCCTTCTCTCATTGACACCAGTTGCAAATGTATGGGTCACTATCCCCCACTCCTAGATTTTACCAGACACGCGAGACTTGATCAGCTTGCGTGACTCATTCCCTTTGAAACTTGTTAAGCTACATCATAAACCAGATCGTTGTAAGCCACGTGAAACCACGCGTTGTGTTCAAATATGTCACACAAATATGCGGATAATTTTAACGATCTATTTAACTATAGTGGTGACGAGTGGGAAACGAGACTCCCCTTTTATTGTGTACGACAAAAGCTTTGTCTTATTTGTCGTAAAATGTGTGGAACTAAACCTATTCCAAGAAGCTTAATATTTAAAGGGTGGAAATTGGTGTTTGAATTTTGTGTATTTTGTAGTGAGACTAGACCTATGGGGTTATCTCATCGAAACGTAGGTTATCGTGATGGGTTAATGGAATCTCCACCATATACATGTGACTCCCCACGCCCAAAGTTAGATTTACTATAAATAGATGCTAAAATCTTGGTAGAGATTATTAAGATGGTATCATTAGACTTTATTGTTTTACAAGCAATTCTGCGAAATCTGCTTTTAATTCAGCAACCCATCAATGTTAGAGAAGTTTTTGTGTGCTTTGACAGTAATGGTACTCTAAATGAAACATGGCCTGAGACATGGTCAAGAATGAAATCATATCCGGGAAACAATTTTTTACCAACTTTACAAGCTGAAATACCATTAAATAGCACTAAATATAAATTGCGTTTTAGACATATGAGTGGTAGAAGCAGTGACTCCAAATGGCTAGAACTTTATAATGAAAGACCTAGAAAGGATACAGTCATATCTCCAATATTTTATTATATAGCTCTATGTTCGACTTTTTCAATAATTATGGTATTAATAGAATTGTGTAAGGTTTTAAATAAAAAAATATGTTGATATACATGTGTTTTATTAATACATAAAAATATACAATTTACAAATTTTACAAGTATGAATCATATTGAAAAGAATCGACTTGAAACAATTCTTCAAGAGGAATCTTTTCTAAATCGACCAATTCCGGGGTGTGTAGCAGCTCATTCCCATACCTAATAAGATCATCTATAGTACCATTATGTGGACTAATTAGAAAATGCCCCCACGCAAGAGTTTTTACGTCACCGTTTATTACACAGCGTTTGTCATCCTTAGAAGATAATGCCACTTTATTCCTAAGTTCAGTATATATGGTATGTAAATTAGACACAAATACATACATTTTTCTAAAAATTACACCATCTTTTTTCACTAATAGTACATAATCACTCTTTTGTAACTGTGTTTTGGTTACGTGTTTTGAAATGCCTTTTGCTTTTTTTATTATTTTATTTGCTTCTATGCAATAAGCTTTAGCACCTGTACCATAGAAACATTTAATGGGTACAGATGCAAATTCATCTTTCATTTTTCCTAGTATTGATGGTGTTTTCGGTATCCTGTGAATATTATCAGTTGGATAGTTGGAGGTGTCGAAATGTTCTAAATTTCTCTTCATATCCTCATAGAAATTGGGGGTATATATCTCCATAATCAGGGAGTCTGTGTCTGTGTATAACAAGTTTGCAGCTTCCCCATATTTCTTTTTGATGTATCCATAATAAAAATCATATATCACTGTTTTTGATAAATCTAAAATTGTGAAACCAACATAGAGAGGCTTGTCATAAACTATTTTGGTTTTACCCAAATGGATCGCCACCAAATTCTCATTAAACACGGAACAAGACTTGAATTCTGGTTTAGAGATAAGTACCCTGGCTCCCAATGACCTTGTTTTTGTTTCCCAGCGGGTGCACAGGCGGATATCTCTTCTTTTTTCAACGTTCTCTAGAGTTTTACCGAATATTGCATTAACCAGAAGCTTAAAAAGATGCCGTTCAAACTCGTTTTTGGCCTTGTTTCTGAGTGATGTGTTTAGATCAATATATTTTTTTAACCATGGTGATTGCGAAAACTCTAGTATACGATGAATCCTTTTTAGTACCAGACCATACCTAAGACACTGCTTAAGATTGCGATAATGGATAATGTATTTAGTTTTATTGTTGAAATTTGGGATAAGTTTAGGACATTTGCTTCCTGGAGGTACCATGCTCTCGGGGCAGAATGGTAAATCATTATGTAAAGAATGTAAATGAGCTGGATATTCCAAATCCACTTCCAACACATACCCTTTATCCTCATCATCCTCCACCACAAAACAGTTGAAGTTTTCAACATCGGTTACCCATTTAAAATTTCCATATGGAAGATATTGACACATGGCTGCACCATATAAATTTGTGGCATCTAGATACATGATGTAAGACTCGGGTTGTTGTGGATCATAGTTGGGTACATATTGATTATTTGCCACGGCTTCTCGTTTGCTACATTGTGCCACACCTCCTCTTACTCCTTTCTTTAAAAAGTGTACCATGTCCACATCTGTAAGAAGCTCTAGTTCAATTTCGGTATATCTTAACATAGCATCCCAACTTAATGCAGGAGCAGTTATGTAGTGACAAGGATCCAAATTGTATTCTTTGTGACATATTTTTCTAAAATTTTCAAACACATCAGCCAATAATAAGACATCTGATACTAAGTACACCATAGCATAGTCACTCATAGATTTACAATCAAATGTGTTCCATACATCAATTGCTCTTGCATAATCTTCATCAGAAATGTGTTTGTTAGTTAGATTATTGTAGAAATTTTCTTTAGGTGGTAGTGTTTTTTCTTTAAGTCTATCAAATCCATCCATATATGAATAAGGAAAGACACCCTTGTGTCTCACAAGTTCAAAGTGTTTAGTATTTGGAAAATACTTCCTAATTTCTGTACACTGCTCCGAATTTAAGGTTGTGCTCAGAATATCCAAAGATTTTGCCAAAAATATGTATGAATCAACAAATTTCAGAGTTATGTATTTATCTAGACCATTTTTCGACTTTTCTACTAGTATTTTTTTTAGAAATTGTGATATATTTTTCTTTCGTCTGTGCAATTACTGAAACTTTTTCACCAGTTGTTGAAAGCTCTTTAATAAAAAGATGACAATCATAATTACTCATGTTGTGAAAGAACACGGGTATTGTATTTGAGAGTTTGTTATTTATATTACAGGAGTTATGGCTTGGTCCAAGATATAATGAATTGAGATGGTGATGATCTTTCACCTTACGATTGAAAGGATTAAATGGCTTTCCACACAAGTAACACTCGGTAGCAGTCTCATGTTTTTCAATTTCTTCTTTAGTTAACGGCGACATTGGTTTAATATGTTTAAGGTGATTGTTATATAGTTCATGCACTAAATCATCCAATTTCTGTATAAACACTTTGGGAGCATCCTGTCCTTCATATTTTATTAGTTTAGAAAGTGAATCATCATAGTTGCATTTAAGGTAAAATGCAAACGAATATGCTTGGTGTTCAGCAGTTTTAACGGAATATGAATTTCCATTGAAAGGTTCAGCATGGTCTATGGGTTTTAGCAAACTTTCAAAATCAGCATAGATCACAAATGGCACAGGTAACATTTTTTTGGATATTTATAAATTTTAGTATATTTTCTGGCACCATTTCACCAAACTTATTAATTTTAAGTTTCGTTGTGGGAAGTTCTGTGTAAATATGAGAACAGTCATTATTTTGGTGATTATGGAGCTTTTCTTCACTGTCAAAGAATTGTAGACATCCATCACATAAGTATTCTTTGCGACAATTTTTTGTTTTTTGACTTTTTACAAGTCTCGACATGTCTAGAATCAGACAATAATGACTTTGTTTATCATTTGTTATAAGCAAAAGGTTTACGTGAGTGGGATGGCGATTACTTGTAAAATGCAATGGTCCAACTATTTCATATTGCCTTTTATTATTTACGAAATTTGATTCTAGCCCATAAACATTTACTGAAATATTATTAAGGGTCTCAAACTTTTTAATGTCTTTTAGTTTCATCGGAAAGTCAATTCCTTCAAAATTCAACAAAGTATCGTATGGTGGATATGATTCTGGTTTAGTTGGGTTGCCACTAGCAGGAAAAATAGCTGCAATAATACTCCATGCAAAACACTTATCTTTTTTTTCGATATTTAAAATAGCGTGTTTTCGTACTATAGGTATTGGGAGACGAATATATGTTGATGCGGAAATACTACTATATTTGTTTATGTTAACATCTAAAAACATTATTTCCTGCAATACCCAATTTGAATCTTTCTCTTGAAATTCTGATGCTTGCGTCATCAGTTCTTCCTTAAAATCATCAAATACTTCATCCAGTTCAGTGCTGATAGTTATAATTTTATTACATGTGTTCATGGACTTGATATCTGATAGGTTAGTGTCAGGTTTTAGATAAATACCAAATATTTCAAAATTTACATTTATGCTATTGTGCTGATGTAAATATTCACTCAAAATGTTCAAAACTTTGGGTTTGACATCGTTTAAAAATCCATGATAATCCAGTTTTTTATCACTACTAAAACGATAAGATGCGATTCTGTTTTTAAACGCGTGTGACAATTTCGAAACAGTTCCATCAATCACTTCCACTCCAAGTGGTCTTAATCTTTTTTTGGGAATATAATAATCCCCATTCTTATCACTATCCACATTTCCGTATTTGCATTTTTTTAAATGTCGCGATAGGTTATCCGAGCGCGAATACGATTTGTTGCACCTGCTGCACGTATTCATGATTCGTGATAAACTACCGAGGAGCTCCACTAATTTGCCTTAAATAGGATGTTACAAGACCACTGCCCTCATACCATGTTACTTTTAGAGCCCCTCCTCTTCATTATTAGACCGGATATTCTCCAGACAAACCGGATGCTCTGCTTGTTGATGCTTGAACTCCGGACGCCCTGCTTGTTGATGCTTAAACTATTTTTAGATGTGAAAAATCAGATGGTTATAACCCCTCCACTGATACATGCCAGACCCTCTCTATCCCTTCTAATTGAAAATACTATGCCAGACCCCCTCTATCTCTACTACTTGATAAATATAAATTAATTTTTGATTGCATTTATTTAGTTATAATTTTTGTAGTAACAGCAAAAAACCTTGAAATTCCAATGGACGACGCGTTAGTAAATCCGTTAGATATTATACCACCGAATAACGATGAAAACCTCGAAATTCCCATGGATGAAGCAGTTCCATATCAAGCTGAAGAAAGTGATAGTGACACTAACGAAAGTTTTGTTTTTTCACTATTTACCGAAAATGTATCAGACCTCGAAGACTGTGAAATCCTAGATATGGATTCTCCAGAAGTCGATACCAAAATATCACAAGTGAATGATGTCAACAACATGCGATTTTTGTCTTACGAATGCAGACAGACAGTATGTATGACCCAATGTTATTATGCTGTAGACAATCACACTTTATGCCCATCGTGTTTTTTTGAGACTCTTCGCGGAATACCACCATACGTTCCTTCTGTCCATATTACTGAACATTCAACTGGGAATTTGAGTGACATTAGTGCACATATTTGTGCGTGTTGTAATAATAATTTGTTCATTTATTGTTTAACTACATATTGTATTGTTTGCAATAATAAATAGGTTTTTATTTTACCCCCCTTTTAAATATATGTAGCATATATTTTTTAATGATCAATTTGGAAATAATTTTTATAATAAACCAAGATTTTAAGAAATCTTTTCATAAATGACTTGGAAAACTAATTTTATTCATGTGTTAGTAAAAAACTACCCCTTTGTATTGATATATAACAATATTATATTGTTTTATGATAAAATTCTTTGTAAGGGTGACCTACCCTGTTTCCAATAGTCAAATAATAAAAATAATATTAGTTTTATAAAGATATTTCTTTTTAAAACATTAATTCAAAAAATCTTTTCTTAATTTTCATAAATGACTTGGAAAATTAATTTTATTCATGTGTTAGTAAAAAAACTACCCCTTTGTATTGAATTTAAAAATGAGCTATATATATTTTTGAATTGTTCATTTTTTTCCCATTTCATTGATATATAACAATATTATATTGTTTTATGATAAAATTCCCTGTAAGGGTGAACTACCCTGTTTCCAATAGTCAAATAATAAAAATAATATTAGTTTTAGGAAGATATTTCTTTTTAAAACATTAATTCAAAAAATCTTTTCTTAATTTTCATAAAAGACTTGGAAAATTAATTTTATTCATGTGTTAGTAAAAAAACTACCCCTTTGTATTGAATTTAAAAATGAGCTATATATATTTTTGAATTGTTCATTTTTTTCCCTTTTCATTGATATATAACAATATTATATTGTTTTATGATAAAATTCCCTGTAAGGGTGACCTACCCTGTTTCCAATACTCAAATAATAAAAAGAATATTAGTTTTAGAAAGATATTTCTTTTTAAAACATTAATTCAAAAAATCTTTTCTTTATTTTCATAAATGACTTGGAAAATTAATTTTATTCATGTGTTAGTAAAAAAAACTACCCCTTTGTATTGAATTTAAAAATGAGCTATATATATTTTTGAATTGTTCATTTTTTTCCCTTTTCATTGATATATAACAATATTATATTGTTTTATGATAAAATTCCCTGTAAGGGTGACCTACCCTGTTTCCAATAGTCAAATAATAAAAATAATATTCGTTTTAGAAAGATATTTCTTTTTAAAACATTAAGACAAAAAATCTTTTCTTAATTTTCATAAATGACTTGGAAAATTAATTTTATTCATGTGTTAGTAAAAAAAACTACCCCTTTGTATTGAATTTAAAAATGAGCTATATATATTTTTGAATTGTTCATTTTTTTCCCTTTTCATTGATATATAACAATATTATATTGTTTTATGATAAAATTTCTTGTAAGGGTGACCTACCCTGTTTCCAATAGTCAAATAATAAAAATAATATTAGTTTTAGAAAGATATTTCTTTTTAAAACATTAATTCAAAAAATCTTTTCTTAATTTTCATAAATGACTTGGAAAATTAATATTTAAATCATAAGATACTTTGACTAAAAATTTTATTAAGTACGCTCATGGCATTTATATTTCATTCACTATCGAGAATCGGTTTTCGCTCAACTATGCTGGGTTTTTACGTTAGCGGGCGAATGTATCTTCTCCGCATAATGCAAAAAATTTACAGCTGTGGTGAGTAAAAGCCGGTCGGTATATGGTAGCTACACTTGTTTAATAAAATTCGTGGTCATGAATATTTATTCAGAGGTATATGATTAATATTTTATCAAGAGGTTATTATTTTGCAAAAAGTCACTCTTTGCTTTAAAGAAATCTTTGGTCTACTCATTTTTGGGTTAAAAAATACCTGACAAACTAATTATTTCCTTTCGGGAAATTTTTGGTTTTGAAAGTCAGGTGTGAGTTAA
The DNA here is from genome assembly GCF_917563875.1 of Diabrotica virgifera virgifera. Lineage (NCBI taxonomy): Eukaryota > Metazoa > Arthropoda > Insecta > Coleoptera > Chrysomelidae > Diabrotica > Diabrotica virgifera. The sequence goes on along the minus strand of NC_065447.1, from coordinate 132,158,747 downwards.
TTTTCCGAAATGCAAGTAAAATTTATATTTTAGAATATATGTTTGTTTAAATATTTAAATTAATAATAAAATTTTATTAATTCAAATAGTTAAAAAACAACAAAGAAAGCTCGGGTGTGGGTTAAGAAAATAACTGAAATATTATCTACACTTTTTATTTTATTAAGATTACCATATAGTTTTTGGACATATATCCCGAAAGAAAAATTTTCATTTTAGAATAATATGTGTGTTTACCTATTTAAACCAATAACACAATGTTATTAATTTAGATAGTTAAAAAACTACAAAGAAAAGTCAGGTGTGGGTTAAGAAAAGAACTGAAATATTATTTAAACTTTTTATTTTATTAAGATTACCATATAGTTTTTGGACATATATCCCAAAGGAAAAATTTTCATTTTAGAATATATGTGTGTTTACCTATTTAAACCAATAACACAATGTTATTAATTTAGATAGTTAAAAAACTACAAAGAAAAGTCAGGTGTGGGTTAAGAAAAGAACTGAAATATTATTTAAACTTTTTATTTTATTAAGATTACCTTGTTGTTTTTACATATCCCAAAATGAAAGTTAGACAATACAATACAAACAATACAAATGCTTTTTAAACACTCCCGTACTAGTTTTGTTCACTATAGCCATCTTAAAACACGAAGTTTTTTTATCACTTTTCGTAATTCAAGCCGACGGCGCATTTTGTTCTCTCGTCTGATTTTTAAAACCGACTTTTTAAGCAGCCCCGTACACATATTAGTTTTTGTTCACTTGTCATGTTTTAAGAGTTTTTTCATTTTCGTAATCCAAGCCGACGGCACATTTTGTTCTCACGTCTGATTTTTAAAACCGACTTTTTAAGCAGCCCCGTACACATATTTTTGTTCACTTGTCATGTTTTAAGAGTTTTTTTCATTTTCGTAATCCAAGCCAACGGCACATTTTGTTCTCACGTCTGATTTTTAAAACCGACTTTTTAAGCAGCCCCGTACACATATTAGTTTTTGTTCACTTGTCATGTTTTAAGAGTTTTTTTCATTTTCGTAATCCAAGCCGACGGCGCATTTTGTTGTCACGTTTTGATGTTTACATCCACTTGTTAGGCACCCCGTACTATTTTTTGTTCACTTGTCATGTTTTAAGAGTTTTAGAGTTTTATTCCGGTGCGCACTAAAATCACTTCATAACTACGGTTTAAGCTGTTTTCTATGTTTTTAACTCCACTAGGAGTCATCAGGTGACATTTTTAAATGATTTATAATTTTATGACTTGACTTCGTACATACCGGTACAGCAAGTTTTTCTTTCATTTAGGGTATGAACAAGGTGATATTAGTAAAACTACTTTCGTGGGGGTAGTACCTACGGTTTTATAGCTTAATGGAATGGGTATGGAATTTTAAAATCCCTGCTTTGATCATGAGCAGGTGGCCAGCCAATGAAATGTATGCAGCACCCCCCTAGTGTGTTTTAAAGTACCAATCTTTAAAAATGCATGTGATATCCAACTAAATCTTAGATCATGGCTGGGTGCTTTTATTTTAATTTATACAATTATACAATACATTGTAGTGAAACACGCGTATTTGTTAATTATTAGTATTCGCATGCATGAGGTTTTATTTTATTCCCCTTTGTCTTCGATTCTCACTATATGTCTGCATGTGTAACTACGTCGATTAAGAAGGAAATATTTCTTAATTTATTCACCGCATCCTTGCCATCGTTCAGCTGATCATTAACAAGTAACAATACTTTATGGAATTCCGGTAGCTCCTTTTTGCATACGCGTGTTATGTTACAATTATCATAGATTGCAAATCATGGTTAATAATCAACAAAGAATAGTTTATGAAGAATTGCTCGAGCTACGTGTGCATTCGACTGTTATTTCAGATCTTGAGATATGTACACAGTCAACAATATAAAAACACACATTACTTTGTGTACAGGAGAAGATGAATTTTTTCTAATTGGTCATGGTCACTGATTTTTGTTAATGCGAATTCCTTTGCTAATCATATCTCCCCTTTCTAGTGTTGGTGTCATCTAATTAATATTCACCCTAGCCAGTGGCTGTTCACCTAATTAATATTCACCCTAGCCAGCGGTTGTTCACCTAATTAATATTCCTCATGTTTGGACATACAAATACACACTACTACTACTCAATATCCATCAAGAAGGATGTATTCATTTGAATATTTTTTGACTGTTCGTGGAGAAAATATCCGAGTTTGTAAAAACTTTTTTTTTTGGGAACGTTAAACATTTCTCAAAAACCTGTATACACAGCCCATAAAGAAGCAAACCTACCTAAAAAAGATCTAAGAGGTAAAATAAGCAGCAGGTCTATAACAAGTGATAGAAAAAAGGACGTAAAAAATCACATAAGTTATTCCCCGTAATTGAGTCCCATTACTACCGAAAGACTACTAAACGGCAATATTTGGATGCCAACTTGAGTGTGGCGAAATTATATCAATAATTGTATGTTAAATGGTGTGAACAACAAAATAAAAATCCAGTTAAGCTGTCATATTATCGATATATAACACTGAATTCAACTACAGCTTTCATATTCCTAAAAAAGATCGCTGTTTAAGGTGTGAGAATTATAAAATAAAAAAAGCTGACATTTTAACAGACGAAGAACAAACCGCTTTTGATGAGCATATCAAAACAAAAAATGACATGAGACTACAAGAAATTCCGATCGAGACAACAAAGTACCCGTTCTTAGTTTTGATTTAGAAAATGTCATTACATGTCTAAGGTCAGAAGTTGGTGATTTTTTTTATATGCATAAATTAAATATCTATAATTTGACGGGATACTACTCCTTAACAAAAACAGTCTACTGTGCGATATGGACCGAAGCCAAACAAGGAAGAAAGGGAACTGTATTGGCCAGCGCTTTTCGAAAAATTTTAGACCGAGTTTTGGAAGACAACAATATATCTGATCTAGTTACATGGAGCGATTCATGTGTATCCCAGAACAGAAATTCGCTTATATCCTTTTGTGTCATGGATGCATTAAAGGAACATCCCGAGGTAAACAGTATTACAATGAAATACTCAGTACCAGGTCATGGGGCTATCCAAGAAGTAAACAATGTTCATAGTAATATTGAGAGATTTATGGACAAAACAGAATTCTATTCACCTCTTACATTTATAAGAAATTTAAAATCTGTAAATAAGAGGCATCCATATATCATTTTGCAGATGAAGTATGGGGATTTTAAAAACTATGGAAGTTGTGCCAAACAACTAGATTTCAAAAAGTCGCATCACTTAAATTTAGTCAGAACACCACCGAAGTCGAATACAAGATTAGTCATTCTGAAGGTAATTTTACAAAGGTTTCGTTGTTACCTCAAAAGTCACGAGTACTAAGATACACTGGTGGCCCTAAGACACGAGGTGGTCCAAAAGTGCGTGGTGGTTCAACACGCGGCAGGGGTAGTACTCGAATTGCCACAAACAGAAATAGACCATCAACGATTCTAAACCTAAAACCAAAAGTTTTACCAATTCGAAATGAACTTTCTAAAGAAAAAAATTCTGCAATACAGAAAATGATGTCTTCATGCATGCCCGATACTGACAAACAATATTTTAGTTGCTTGTTAAACTCAATAACAGCTATTTAAGGTTAATGTTTTATAATTATTTGCATTATTCTTTTATTTGTGTACAATATTAGAATTAATATTTTTCTTTTACATAAGTTATGTATTTTCCATATACTTTTTTTTCTTTGCAAGCACTGTACAAGACAATTTACTTAATAAACATTTTCTGAAAATATATATACCTAAATAACTAAACATTGGTGTATGTGGTAGATAAGACTTTATTAAATAATAACTTGAAGTTGTTTTATTATTTACTAATTGGTAAACAAAGGTGTATGTGGCAGATAGAACTTTGTTAAATAAGTTTAAATCATTTCTCAAATCAGAACTCCTTTGTATTAACGATTGAAGTAACACTTTACGGTTAATAAAAATACATTAATTTAATTTTTTTTTCTAAATTTACATTGCTAAAACATACAAGTGGCGATAATAGTAAAATAAATACATAACATAGAAACTTTAAACAGTTATAACTAAAAATGGCACCTAAGGCAGTTAGAACCTTGTTATTCTGACACAACGAATGGTAAAACTTATAACATCAATCTTAAAATTCTGAACTGGATATATTATTGTCTTCAATTTGTATGTTTATTCTATTTCCGAAAAAAAAAATCATTTTTGCATAACATACACAAAACAATTTTATTATTTTAGATAGAAGAGAAATGATAAAATATAAGTTTTTTCTCGTTTGTGTAGGTATATACATTAAACAAATCGAAAATTATTGATAAATTTAAACAAACAATATTTTTTCTCCGAATTCCTTATTTTTTCAGAAGTAACTTATCCGGTTTTTCACCGGTTATTACTATAAAAAGAAAAAACCGGATATAACCGAGAGACAAAAAAAACGCTAAAACCGGTTATTGCGAACTAAAAAAACCGGTTTTAGGTTATAACCGGTAGGTTTTTCCCATCCCTAAGTTTGGATTGACATGAAACTTGGCATAGGCATGCTAACATATCAAAGAAAAAAAGTGATATTGTGCCGATGTGTGCTTTTGGGCAGTGCCTATCTCGGCCCAAGAAAGAGGTAGGTCTGTTAAAAATGTCCCAAGTCGGCGCAAAGATTAAAACTGCTCGATATAAAATATACCCAGCTCGGCCCATGGGATATTAATTGTTACTATCAAATAATTTTACACCTCAATGGAAAAAAATACATTTATAGAATAACTTTATTAAATAGATATATAATTATACATAGTCCAATAAAAATATCTAAAAAAGCCTAATATCAAAAATTATAATAATTTGATAATATTTTAACATATTCAATTAGTGTTAGATACATTAATGAGTTTGATACATTGAATTGTTTGTCCTGGGGGTGAGTTTCATCCCTTCTCGGGGGTGAAAAACATACGTTCAAAATAAGTCCGGAATTCGATAAACTGACTAATTCTAAGTAATTTTTATTCTATACAGTTTTTTTCATTAAGTCAATATACTTTTCGAGTGAATATGTTCATTTTTCAACAAAACAAACACGTTTTTAGACAATTTTTCGCAAATACTTCAAAAAGTAAGTATTTCATCGAAAAAAAAAACATTCTTAGCAAAAATCTAGCCTGTAAAAAGTGAAAAAAATGGTGTATGCATAAAGTCTCCAGACCTAGCTGAAGCAGAGTTAAAGCTAAAGAAAAATAGGTTTATACGCGCCAAATTACAAATAGAACATTTTAACGTGAAACAACCAACAAATGAGCACTTTTTGGAGAAAACTCATTACAACTCTTTTAAAGTGTTTAAAAAAAGCTTTATTTTTGTTTTTATAAAAAAAGATTCTAGCATCAAATGTAAACAAGTTACGCTCAAAATACAGTTGGCCCCTTTTGTTTTGGCAAAAAAAATCGGGAAAATCACCCTCTAATTAGTAACTTAAATGAAATTAATTGTTACCGCTTCACAAGTTGCTTTATTTATGTCGTGTTTATATGATCTGTAAGTTTCATCGATTCAACGTTTTAAAGTAATGTTTACAAAATTGTTTTAAAGTAATTTTTTTTAATTTTGAAAAACATGTTTCTTTTTTCAAAATATCTTAAAAATTATTAGAGGTACCAAAAATCTCAAACAACAAAAAAAGTCGGCTTTGCTTTTCTGAATATCTTTTTTTTGTTTTTCTGTAAGACAAAGATTAGTTAAGATTTGATGTTTCTAAATTTACATACAATCGTGATTATTGACTCGTTCAAGCCCTTTTAACTACAGCCCTTTCAAAAATAAGAACGTTAAACCCATGAAACTTACAGATCATATAAACAATACATACACGAGTAAAGCAACCTTTTCAGCATTCTAACGAATAAGTTCATTTGAGATGCTAATTAGGGGGGGATTTTCCCGAAAAACTTTATTTTGAGCGTAACTAGTTTACTTTTGATGCTAGAAATTTTTTATAAAACAAAAATAAAGCTTTTTTTAAACACTTTAAAAAAGTGCTTCATTTTTTGGTTATTTCACATTAAAATATTCGATTTGGAATTTGACGAATATGAACCTATTTTTCTTTAGCTATAACTCTGCTTCTACTAGGTCTAGAGACTACATGCATACACCATTTTTTTTCACTTTTTTGCAGGCCATGTTTTTTGCTAAAAATATTTTTTTCGATAAATACTTACTTTTTGAGTTATTTGCGAAAACCCGTCTGAAAACGTGATTATTTTATTGAAAAATGAACATATTTATTAAAAAAATATATTGACTTGGTGAAAAAACTCTATAGAACAGAAGTTGCTTATAATTAGTCAGTTTATCGAATTCCGCACTTATTTTAGACGTACATTTTTTCAACCGCGAAAAGGGGTGAAACTCAAAAGCACACATCGGCACACTATCACTTTTTTCTTTGTTTTGTTAGCTATGTGTATGCCAAATTTCGGACTCTCTCTATAATGAACACGGATATTACGAGGTTTCGCTTAGAACGAGGTACACTAGATGTCTCATGAAATTCCTATTGAACTATAACACCTCTATACAGAGGCATATTTGGTTATAACGAGGAAAAATTAAATCGAAGAATGTGTCTTTACCTGTTTTTAGTGCAGTAATGGCTATAAATAAATACCCCAACTGCCTGTAATAAACTTCTTCCTGTTTATCTATCGACCGATATTGAATATTGTAGGAAATTTACAACGGCGAAGTTTCGTTGTTCAGGTCGACCATCGACACCTAATAAACTACGTAAGAGGCATCAAAACATTTCAATCTTATTGTTGTCTGATATAACGAGATCCGCTTATAACGAGGTAATTAGTCCGCCATTTCAGTTCTCGTTAAAGAGAGAGTCTACTGTATAAGGAATTTTTTTTCGATATTTTATCTCACGTTTTTTATATTTCGCACAATTAAAGTTAATTTCCTTTATTCACTGTACACTTCAGTTTATTTTTATTTCGCACAAGAACACTTTGAAACGTTAACGATAGGTCTTTAAAAACCGGTGTTTTGATTTGTGATGTTTTATTTTCGATTTTGAATTTGCCTTATCGCTAACTACACCGGTCGCACAACCTACCGCTTCGAATGCCAAACTCGAGCTCCTAAGAACTGTCTAATGGAATATTGTGAATGGAGTAACCGCGAACAATATTAGATATGCCGACGATACCTTAGTGCTTGCTAATTGCGGAGAAGACCTTCAACATCGGATGAACAAAATAAAATAGACCTGTGATCAGTATGGATTAAAACTTAATGTTAACAAAAGTAAATACAGTGATGAGCGCGCTAATAACCGGCAAAATAACGCAAAAGATGGAAAGAACATTAAGTTGTGAGATAAAAAGAAACGAAACTAGTGAAGGTGGGAAATTTAGCGATAAAAACCTATAAATTTACATTCTACTTGTTTCCCACCTTTAGACGTATCGGACGAGTTTGGCAATTGCCACTGTGAGTTTTAGTTGACATACTCCTCTGATACGTCTAAAGGTGGAAAACAATAAATAGAATGTAAATTTATATTTTCATCGCTAAATCTCCCACCTTTACTAGTTTCATTTCTTTTTATCTCACAACAATATGTTTTCCATCTTTTGCGTTATTTTGCCGGTTATAAGCGCGCTCATTACAGTATATGATAGTTAGCAAACAAAATTATATACAGGATGACAGTAAAAAAGTCGGAGATGGCACACTGGACAGAATAGAGAAACTCGTGTATTTTGGCAGTAATACCAATAAGAGCTGGGATCCAACCGTAAAAATTAAAAGCTGAATAGAACAAGCCCGAGCTATCTTTGTCAAAATCAGAAATGTACTTTGAGGCCACGATCTTAGTATTGACCTTCCCGTTCGAAGGAAGTACTGTACTCATCATTGTATATGATAGTTAGCAAACAAAATTATATACAGGATGACAGTAAAAAAGTCGGAGATGCCACACTGGACAGAATAGAGAAACTCGTGTATCTTGGCAGCAATACCAATAAGAGCTGAATTAACATTAAACCTTCAGTGGATATATTTTTCGTCATAACAGTTATTTAAAAATCAATTATGTTATTTTAAATACGTTTTTACAAATATCAAAATACACTTCTTCTTATACAAATACACAAAATACAGTAGTTTTTTTACACTAAATTCATTTTAATCACATTACAGTAAAACCTCGATATAACGGACCTCTATTTAACGGATTTCGGATATAACAGACAAAAAAATCCGCTCAAATGTGAAAAAAAATTAAAACGCCTCTGTATTTTACAAAGAATTTCAATAAAATTTTTATTATAGCATAATGCGGACATATTTCTAATAATAGTATAAAAACAGCAAACTTCAAAAGTGCAAACAAAACATTTTAAACGTATTTTTGTATAACGGAGTTTCGGCTTTAACGGATAACCCGTCCCCCCCCCAATTGGTTCGTTATATCGAGGTTTTACTGTACTTTACACTAATTAATTTTAATTAGATTACTTAACATAATTAATCTGAATTTATTCTTACACATTTTATTAATTCATTATTAACATTTCTACACACTTGCAAAGCCTCTTTATTACATTTGAAACACACTATATTACATACGTATTTGTTTCTTATTTTTTGGTACATACCTATAACATTTGAAACACATTATATTACATACGTATTTGTTTCTTTTTTTTTTTATTTTTTGGTACATACCTATAACATTTGAAACACATTACATTACATACATATTTCTTTTAATTTCTTTTTTTTTAGTACAAATATTTGTAACATATTACACATTTATTTTACTTGGTGCGTATTATATAACAGTATTATGTTGTCGATATGGCTGAAGTAGATGCAGCAATAACTAAGCGTTCTTCAATAAAAGGATCTGTAACTCGTTTCACTACACATTTTAATTCAATCAAAAACAAGCCTATAGATCAAATTAACTTTAGAGAGTTGCAACATAGATTTTAGAGAACTGAGTAACTTTTTGATGCCTGAGAATGCTCAATCAATTATTATTGAGGCAGCTGACGAAAATTATACTGCCAACGCAGATACTATCCATTGTTTAGCAAGGACGTAATTCGAAAAACCGTTTTACGAGATTACTGGCGAACTGCGAGAGTTTATTGATACTAATTTTTCTCAGTCCCATGTTAAAACGACTCAATCTTCAAATTCAACAGTTTCTTCTGAAAATAATTCACAAAAGTCAATTAATATTTGATTACCGGCTATAAATTTGCCTTCTTTTCAAGGAGACTATGATAATTGGCTCTTCTTCAGGGACTCCTTTCATTCTATTATACATACTAACACATAACTTTCAAATATACAGAAATTCCACTATTTAAGACTATCCTTACACGGTATTGCTGCAGAAACAACACGTAACCTAGACATTTCTGACGCGACATACGAGACTGCATGGGACTTATTAAAGGACAGATTTGAAAACAAATCTCTTCTGGTCAATAACCACATTAAAAAATTATTTAACTTACCAAATGTTTCAAAAAATTCACATTCTGACCTACGCTCCTTACTTAATGGTTTCCAAAGACATTTACGCTCCCTTGAATCATTAGATTTAGACACATCATCTTGGGATGCCCTTATCATATACCTCATTACGACAAAGTTAGACACGGCTACACACAGAGGATGGGAACTGTCAATTAAAGATGACAAAAATACTTTACCCACCCTGAATAATCTAACGGAGTTTTTGAAGGCTAAATGCAGAGTCTTAGAATCTCTTAATCATCAAGAGGAAAAATCTCGTTCTAAGGTTTCATCTTCGGGCAATTCCAAATCAAAAAACTTCCTGTCGACTAATAATGCTTCGCCCAACTGTTCTCTATGCAAACAGAGCCACTTAATTTACACTTGTCCCGATTTTCTTAAATTAGAAACGTCATTAAGACATAATGAAACAAAACGTTTACGACTTTGCATAAATTGTCTCCGCAGTGTCATTTTACTAAATACTATAAATCTTCCGGGTGTCGCAAGTGTGGCAAAATTCCCCACACCCTTTTACAATTCCAAGGTAACTCGCAAAGGCGTACTGAAACCAGTAGTCAACCCATAAGCAATTTACCTTCCTCAACTCCAGGCACATCAGAAGGCTCTAATGCATTGACAGCACGTAACATTTCATTTGAACAAAACTACACCACTCTGCTGTCAACTTTAAAGATAAACGTCCTTGACATCTCAGGTCATGAACACGAAGCTTGTGCACTTTTAGATAACGGCTCGGAAAGTAATTTTATTTCCCAGCGCCTATTAAATCTTCTAAAGTTACCTACAACTAAAACACATTTCTCTATTTCTGGTATAAACCAAACAAATTCCATTGTAAGCTGCAGAACATCAGTCAAATTTAAATCCAGAACTTTAAACTTTTCTCAAGTAATTTCTTGCTTAGTACTTCCGGAAATTGCCGGAAATTTACCTTTTGTCACATTCGATAAGAAAACACTAAATATTCCTTTGAACATTACTCTGGCCGATCCAGACTTCAACATTTCATCTCCTATTAATATTCTTATCAGTGCAGACATCTTCTGGAATTTAATTTGTATTGGTCAGATTAAGTTATCACCTGGACAGCCAATCAAGGGTTAAATAGCCTGATTCATATGTTTAGCAACTAAGGCCATACATTTAGAAGTCGTGAGTAGCTTGACCACGGAAAGTTTTCTAGCAACGCTAAAACGATTCATTTCGCGACGAGGAAAATGCGCTTCTATCCTTTCGGACAATGGTAGTACTTTCGTTGGCGCAAACAATGAGCTTGTCAAATTTTTTGAAACGTACAAGTCAAATTTTAGGGACAATTTAACTACTGAAGGTATTAATTGGCACTTTATTCCCCCATGATCACCTCACTTTGGAGTCATTTGGGAGGCGGGAGTAAAATCTGTCAAGTTTCACTTGAAACGAGTTATAGGCAACACAGTTCTCTCATACGAGGAATTTTCCACTGTTTTATGTCAAATTTAAACTTACCTAAACTCACGACCACTTTCACCTACGTCTAATGATCCTTCCGACCTACTTCCTCTTACCCCTGCACATTTCTTAATTGGATCCACATTGACCTCACTACCCAAACGGAATTTCTTGGATGTCAGGGAAAACAGCCTCAGTAGGTTCCAAAGGCTTCAGAAAATGATCCAAGGATATTGGGTAAGGTGGTCCAAGGAATACATTTCATCTTTACAGCAGCGAGTGAAGTGGAAGAAACATTTTGACAGTCTTCTCGAGGTTGGAAGTTTAGTGACGGTGAAAGAAGATGGGACTGAACCTTTACGATGGTGCCTAGGTAGAGTGACGCAGCTCCATGCGGGTAGTGACGGAATTGTTCGTGCCGTAACAATCAAAAACAATAAAGGTGTTTTCAAACGACCGGTGACAAAGGTGTGCGTCCTACCCACAGACCATTGACTCCACTTGTGAAACAAACAGTGAAAAGACAGTGAAACACATGCCAAACTTTTAATTTCTTTTGAACACCTATAGGCGTTCAAGGGAGGCGGCTTTATGTTAAGACTTTTTAATATTTTTGTGAAGTTTACATTTTTAATATCTGTGCATACCCCGTATACACTGCCGGTGTATATTTTTTCGTACCACCCTGCGATGTCTCCACAGCGAGCAGGTACCAAGCCCAAGGGAGAATCGTACGTCGATCGAAGGCATTCACCATTCACCCCATTCCATTTTCGGCTCTTGCAAGTAAAAGACGCTACTCTTAACATTTTACTTTGTATAACCTTTGACTTCTAATATAGTTTAGTCAAAAGTGATTGTTTTTTTTTTATAAACGTGAAATACTAATAATATAGCACAAACAAACAACCTAAACACCTACATTATTCTTATTTTAATATTTACCTTTTCTAGTCATCTTCATTATCTACTTTGAGCTACTGTCTTCCACATGCATGCAAATGAGCCGTATCCTTCCTTGAGTGTCAAGTTGTCGTTCTCTTGCATCTCTTGCTAGCCAATTCCATTCAGTTTGCCTCTGTCTATTTATACTTCTATTATCCTTATATCCCACTTAATCCATTTATTTCTGCATCTTATCATTTTCCCCCCTACATAATACTACTGCAAAAGTAGTATTTTTATTACTTCAGCTTTTTCTTAGTATTTTTAATTACTTCGGCTTCTCAACGTAGAAGCCACACATTTTTGTTCCATTAGCTACAGCTAGTTACTTTATTTTTTCCTTAATTCTGTTGCGAGTATATTTATTTATATTATATAGTATATATATATATATATATATATATATATATATATATATATATATATATATATTTACATTTATTATCTTTACATTCACTCCAACAGAAGTTCCTTTTTTTGTTTCATGTTCCGAGATGCAAGTTACTGGAAGGCCTGTGACATCATAATTTTTTACTTTGAGGTCGGTTATCTCGAAGATGGTTCGAGATATCGAAATGCGGTTTTCAGATTTGGATTCAGAAGACAAAATTACATGGGGTTCCATCGGTAGATAGACAAGAATTGCAACAGCGGCAACGCACAAACGAACACATTGTGAAATTATAAACAAAAACAAAATTTCTCTGAAATTATAAACAAAAAATATTTTTTTACTCCATGATTTAGATTAATTATTCCACATCGTCGATCGAAAATTTAGGGGACACAGGGTATTTGAATCGATTCAAAATTATAGCATATTAATTTGAATTGTACAGTATACTTGAAATTTAAAATAATTTGATCAAAATCGTTTAAACCATGAAGGCTTCATTTCTAACTGATGGACAATTTCTGAAAACTCATTCAACAAAAAAAAAATGATTGTGGTTTAAATTATATTGGCAAACATTACATCATTATAACTAAAAAAAAAAAAATCTAATATGTTCTAATGATTTATGACTTCTTAGTTATCGGGTTCACAGGAGTCAAATAAACCCTTGTTTCGGATTTGGTTGAAGGACTTCTCAATATCATATGTCCTGAAACAGAAAATAATAAATATATACAGTATGTCCCTGTAAGATGTATCCATATGAAAAACTTTTTTATTATTAATTTTACGAAAAAAAGTTATTCTTTATAAAAAGTTCTGCATGGTCCAAAACCCAAGATTCAACAATCAGATATCAAATTTTATGAATGTTATACGAGGTATGTCAAAAAGTTTGAATTTCACTTAAGAGTAATAAAGTAGCTTTATTTTTCACAATATTGAAAATTGCTATTATGAAAAGTTGTTTGGAATTAAAAACTATATCCTAATATGCAATTACATCCTTCTACATCCAACTAACATTTTCAGTTATTTCAATTCTGATTCTCAATTCTTTTATTATGAATTTTACAAAAAAAGTGATTCTTAATAAAAACTTCTGGATGGTTTAAAACCTAAAATACAACCATCTTATATAATTTTTTTTTAAATGTTTTTTGACATACCTCGTATAAAATTGATAAAATTTGACATAAGATGGTTGTAATTTAGGTTTTAGACCATGCAGAACTTTTTATTGAGAATCACTTTTTTTATAAAATTAATAATAAGAGTTATCTGAATTGAAATAACTGAAAATAATGTTATGTTATCAATAATTAAAATGTTTTTTTCAATTAGAAGGATGTAATTGCATACTAGAATATAGTTTTTAATTCCAAACAACTTTTCATAATAACAATTTTCAATATTGTGAAAAATAAAGCTACTTTACCCTTGAGTGAAATTAAAACTTTTTGACATACCTCGTATAATATTCAAAAAATTTGACATTTGATGGTTAAATCTTAGGTTTTGGACCATGCAGAGCTTTTTTATGAAGAATAACTTTTTTTCGTAAAATTAATAATAAACAAGTTTTCCATATGGATACAATTTACAGGGACATACTGTATATACATATGTGTTGTTTATCTAATATATAAGATTATCTTTAATATTATAGACTATAATTAAAGTAATTCATGATTAATATTTGTAGGGGAAATAAGCCACAATTAAAATGAAAAAATAATTTTATTAACGTTTCGACGCCCAAATCGGGTGCCGTTGTCAATATGTTTTAATTGTGGCTTATTTCCCATACAAATAATTAATCATAAAAATGCCACAAGGAAATAGCTTCAGAACAACATAAAGTAAGTCAATCTTTTATACAGTAAAAGTTTACTAAACTCAAACTACAAAGACATATCGCACCTACGATGCAATAACGTCACTTATGCAATTTTTGTCAAAATTGAACTGAGTATGAGAAAATACTCCTAATCTACCTCTTTAGTTGGTGCGTTATTGTCACTTGTGTGGTAAGCATACTTTCCTCGTGAGGGCACTAATCACGTTATGGTTTTGGCGCAAATCTGCACGCCACTGGGAGAAACAACGTCACATTGGTCAGTTGCACGCAGACGCCCGCACGAGAAGCAGTGTGGAGCAGAAGTCTGGAGCTACAACGTTACTAAGGCAATTGTGACAATTTACTTTTATGTTTATGGAGTAATAACGACACTTGTGCAGTGTCCTGGATCTACAATGTTACTCCCCTGGTTAACCTGGAATTGGGACGACTGTTCAAGTTTACGCTGTAAGAAGATGTCTGCCACAATGATTTCGTGTTTTATGTTTTATGCCATAATTTACTGATAAATTATATTATAGAGCTATAACGTCACTTCTACGAGGGTAGTAATTTTTAAACGTTAAACGTATATAGTAGTGAGATGTTTGATTTTATTGTAAAATAAAGTTTAAAGTTGTAGTTTAAATATTATCACTTTATTTTTATGGTCGCGAAGAACTATACAACATAATAGGATGTTGAATTTTCAAACGTGTCTCCTGAAAAATTACGGCAGATGCATAAGTGACGTTATAGTACCGTAGCACAGTGGTTCCAAATGCCGAAAACGTGGTCATGAACCTTTAAAAGCGTATATTGTTTATACATTTTGGAATAACTTTCGGTCTTAAGGGTTTTTGGCATCGCTGATTACGAATCTGACATTATTTTTTCTGAAAAACAAAATGGCCGATCCAACATGGCGGAAAGAAATTGAAAATATCAATCACAAAGGAAAATTTTTTGTCAAATTTGGTAGGTTAAGGTAGGTGATTACAAATCTAACATTACTTTTTTTTAAACAAAATGGCGGATCCAATATTGACGAAACAAATTCGAAAATTTTATTTTAACCGCATTTTTGTTTAAAATTTTATATTATAAGGGACTTGTGAAACTGCTGATTACCAATACATTTTCTTTCTGAAGTGCAATATTCAGAACCTATTACTTATGTACAACTGCCCATACATACTCAACAATCGCCAGAATCATGTAATATACGTCATTTCCCACTTTTGTATTTAAACAACTGCCAGCAATGCATAGGCAGTTATAGACAGCTAAATCAAAGCGATTCTGTATCTCCTTACTATATATTTTAAGATTAATAAACATTAGTCGCAGAATTATGCAGAATTTTGTACTTTTTGAATACATCTTTACAAAATTTTAATTATTTCTAGTATATTTTCACTATTTATGCATTAACAAATTTAAGGCATTTTTTTGTTAATAAATGTTGATTTAACTTATATCTTACATTAGTACATACTTAAAAAAGAAGAATCTGCTTTACAGCGATAAAATTGATAAACTACAAAATGTTTTAGAGTTTTCAATCTACGCGTTCTATTTCACTTTCTCTGCCGGCCAAAATAACCCCGGACATGGCTCACTTGTTCCTGAGCTGTGAACCAGAATACATCCAGTGTGATCCTCATACCTACGTATTAGGACTCTACGATAGTATGAGAAAACAACTGTAAACATGAAAATCCCTAAATAGGGACTTCTTTTTCACCTCATGACCACGTTTTCAGCATTTGGAACCACTGTACGTAGGTACTATAACGATAGATATTGTACTTTTAGCCCAGTAAATAAACGGGAGGGAGAGATACGGTGGGAGGGACAAGGACAGATTGATAAACAAGACTTTACAATATTATACTCAGGAGGAAAGAAGCAAGGACAACGATGAGTGGGATTCATGATTCTAGGACAGCTAAGAGAAAAAGTCAAACTTTAAACCGATATGTGAAAGAATGGCGTATGTAAGAACAAATAATAAGCCATTCAATATATCACTATTAAAACCTGTACGCACCTACAGAAACAAGCAATACATATATAGCGACACGCTTCATTTATTATTTTTTTTAATTGCTAATTTTAAATATTAACTTTCTTTTCTAAACGAAAATAATATGGGTCATTTAAAATTCACAATTCTTTCTACAGGGTGATTGATTAGTAGGGTAAAGCTCAATAGCTCCGCTATAGTAATAGATAGCAATAAAAGTTAATAACAAAAATTTTAGCCACCTTTGAGCGTCACACTACAAAATTAGTTAGAATGTTACAGGGTGTTCGATAACACAGTGGCAGACCTAACTTATGTTTTTTTAAATGGAACACCCTATATTTTATTTTATATTCGAAGTCCTGTTAACTTCTCCATCACAAAAATATAAAGGTTTGTAATGTTATACAGGGTATTTACAAAGTTATACTGAATTCGCTCTATCGAGATTCACGTTAGTAATTTCTTTTTTGGGAATTTCAGTTGTCAGAAGTGAGTGGAAATTTTTACATAACCAACGCACCTGCTCATATCCAATATTATTAATAGTAAACAGCCATAAAAATAACATAAACCTTACGCAAATCAATAATTATTTATTTACACCATTATAATGTATTGATAACAAATGAGAAAATTATTTATTGTACAAAATAAAAATATTTTGTAGAAATAAACTTCACAAAATTTTATGAGGTTAGTAGACACTCCCACTATTTCTAATAATTCTTCTCTTTTTAATGAAAGATTAAGTTGATTTGAGTTGATTTTAGCAGTTAATAGTATGAGGTAGGAAATTTTGTGTTGTATGTTTCCTATTCCGAATGTGTCAAAAAAAAATCTCGCGAGAGCGAATGTAGTATATAACCAATTTTTTATGAAAATCGTAGCAAGTTCAACTCCCTGTATAAATAAAAATAAGCACAACAGCAATGGTTTATTAATGCCATATTTTTTATTTATTGTCAAAATTTTTAAGAATCATTGATATTGCTAATTTTTTTTATATCAAATACAGGGTGAGTCAAAACGCAAGTACATTATTTTCTCAGTAATGTTAAATTGAACACCCTGTATTTTATATCATTACTGAAAAGTAACATCAACGTACTTTAATTTTTATATAACATTCCCTATGCCCAAATTTATTAGTTTTCGAGATATTTTCATTTTTCAGAGCAAATTATTTTAGGCGTCTTTGAAGATTACCGATTATCAATCCGGTAATCAATGTAACACTAGCAACTAAAGAAATACAAATAATTTATTAGTAATACATTTTACAAACAAAAACACAACCACTACATGCAACATTTTTTAAACAATTAAAAACTATCTTTTTATGTAAATGCAACAAATAAACAAAGAAAATTAGTAATAAATTTTACAAAAAAAAAACACACAAACACAAAATACAATATTTTGTGAAGACAATTAAACACTACTGTTGTATGTAAATGTAACAATGTAACAAATAAAGAACGAAACATAATTTATCAGTAATACATTTTGCAAAAAAACATGTTTGAAAGAATTAGAAGCTACTTTAAATAAAATATTTTTAATATTTAATTACATAAGGTGTTCAAAATTATCTCCTAACACATTTATGTACGACTAAAAGCGATCATTGAATGAGCTACTTACTCTACGGAGCATTTGTAAATTAACACATCGAAATACACTTTGTATTCTATTTTCCATCTCATCCCTTGTTGGAGGTATTTTATAAACTTCATTATTAACGTAACCCCAAAAAAAATCAGTCCAGTTTATTAAATTCTGGTGATTTGGGTGGCCACGCTACTGATCCATTGAAAAATGAAAATATCTCGAAAACTAATAAATTTAGACATTGGGAATGTTATCTAAAAATTAAAGTACGGTAATGGTACTTTTCAATAGTGATATAAAATACAGGGTGTTCCATTTCAAATTACTGTATTTGATATAAAGAAAATTAGCAATATCGACCATTCTTGAAAATTTTGACAATACGTTAAAAAATATGGCATTAATAAACCATTACTGTTTTGCTTATTTTTATTTATACAGGGAGTTGAACTTGTTACGATTTTCATATAAAATTGGTTATAACTTTGTAAATACCCTGTATAACATATATATATATATATATATATATATATATATATATATATATATATATATATATATATATATATATATATATATATATAATAGCACTAAAGGCCTTAGAGGCCCATGGC
Organism: Diabrotica virgifera virgifera; assembly: GCF_917563875.1. Lineage (NCBI taxonomy): Eukaryota > Metazoa > Arthropoda > Insecta > Coleoptera > Chrysomelidae > Diabrotica > Diabrotica virgifera. The sequence goes on along the minus strand of NC_065447.1, from coordinate 132,140,249 downwards.
TTGAAGTTTGTTTTTTTTTCTTTCTTCATTTTCACGTTTCTTTATGTGCTGAGCTCTTCTCTGGCTTGATATGTGATTTTCCTCCATTCCTTCCTGTCACTCATTTTTCTTTTTTGGCCCTCTAGCCCCATTCTTTCCAAATCTTTTTCGACGTCTTGCTTCCATCTATTTTTCGGCCTTCCTCTTCTCTTTCTTGAAGTTATAGTGTAGTTTAGTACCTTCTTTGGAGTCCTCGTGTTTGGCATCCTTTCAATGTGACCTCGCCATCTAAGTCTCTGAGCCTTTATCACTCCTATTATATTAGGTTGGTTGTATAATTGTTTTAACTCATCATTTGATCTTCTTATCCATAAACCGTCCCTTATTTTTCCTCCATATATCTTCCTTAGTATTTTCCTTTCCCAGATCTCCAGTAAATTTTGTTCATTTTTTGTCATTGTCCATGTCTCACTGCAGTATGTTACTATTGGCTGTATAGTTGTTTTGTATAGCTGTACTTTTGCCCTTCTTGATAGAAACTTGCTTTTCAACATTACATTAAGCGCATGTACACTTCTATTGCCTGCCATTATTCTAGCTTGTATTTCTTCTTTAATGATAGGTTTACGTGATATTATTGCCCCTAGGTATGTAAATCTTTCTACCATTTCGAATTCGTATGATGTTCCTTCTTCTACTTCTACTTTAAACTTTTGACCATTCCTAAACTGACCATCTGTCCACTCCATACATTTTGTTTTAGTTGAATTTATATATAGTCCCATTTTCTTCGCTGCTTTTACTATTCTCTGTACCATCTCCTGTAGCTCTTTTTTTCCTCTTGCCAGTAACACCACATCATCCGCAAACGCCAAAACTTGGTGTCTTCTTTGATATATGAGTCCTTCTCTATTGATTTTTGCTTCTCGCATTATTTTTTCTAGGCATAAGTTGAAGAGTAAAGATGACAGAGGATCGCCCTGTCTTAATCCTTCGTTTACTATAAATTTTTCTGATGATTGATTGTTTATTTTGACTCTGTTTTCTGTATTCTCCAGAGTGAGATGTATCATGTTACGTAGCTTTCTGCTAACTCCCAATTCCTCAAGCGCCTCTTTTAATTTCTTCCTCTTTATTCTATCGTATGCTTGTTGGAAGTCGATGAATAGTGCTATCGTTGGTAGGTTGTGTTCATAGCTTTCTGCTTGTAATTCTCTGATTACGAATACTTGGTCCGTTGTGCTTCTCCCTCTTCTAAATCCGCACTGATATTCGCCTATTATATTTTCAGCTTCTTTTTCAAGTTTGTCTTTTATTGATTTTCCTAGGATTTTGTATACGGTATTTAGTAAAGCTATTCCTCTGTAATTACTGCATTCTGTTTTGTCGCCTTTTTTATGTAATGGGTAGATAATTGCTTCCTTCCAGTCCTCTGGTATTCGTTCTTTTAACCATATATCTTTTATGATTTTGTGTATCCAATCATTCAGCAATTTTCCACCATATTTCATCATCTCTGCTGTTATGTTATCGCTTCCAGGGCATTTGTTGTTTTTAAGATTTCTAATTATTTCCTCGATTTGTTCTTTGCTCGGTGGATTATCTTCTATGTCTTCTAACTGTTCATTTTCTGTCTCTGCTTCTATGGATTCATTTTGGTTTGGCTTATTCTTGCCATTTAGTAATTCGTCAAAATACTCTTTCCATCTCTCTACTATTTCTGCTTCGCCGCTTATATTATCTCCAGCTTTGTTCTTAACGAATATGGGTTTTTGCTGGTATCCTCTTTTCTCGTTTCTGGCACCTTGATACAGGTTTTTTATTTCTTTATTTCTGTAGTTCTCTTCTATTTCTTTTAGCTTATTATCTAAGTGTTTTCTCTTCTTTTCTCTCAACAACCTCTTTACTTTTTGTCTTTGTTCTATATATCTATCATGCGTCTCTGTTGTTTCTTTCTTGATCATTTCCATCCTTAATGATTGTGTTAGTTCTATTTCTTTTTGGCACTCTATGTCGAACGACTCCTTCCTCTTTTTAATCTCTTGTTTATTACATTCTTTTGCTGCTTTGTTCATTACTTGCTTTATGATTTCCCAGTTGTTCTCCGTTTGTTCTTCTATTTGTATCTTTTTTAGTTCCCTTTCCATTGTTTCTCTGTATGTTTCTTGCTCTTTTTTTGTTGCAAACCGAATTGGTTTATTTATACATTTCTCTTCTTTTATTTTGTTTTTGTTTTCAGGTATCAGTTGCTTCATTTTGATACCCACCATGTAATGGTCGGAGTCGGCATCTGGTCCTCTGTATGTTCTAATCTTCTTTATACATTGCTGCTCTTCTTTTTCGATCAGCACGTGATCTATTTGGTTTTTGGTCTTTCTATCTGGCGATATCCATGTTTCCTTGTGTATTTCTTTTCTTTCGAAATATGTGCTCATTATGATCATATTTTTTTCTCTTGCAAAATCTATGAGGAACTGTCCGTTTTCATTAGTTTCATTGTGTTTACTATGTTTTCCTATTGTCGGTCTAAATACTTCTTCCTTCCCTATTTTGGCATTTGCGTCGCCTAAAATAATTTTCATGTCGTATCTGGGTATACTTTCGATTGTTCTATTTAGTTCACTGTAAAAAGATTCTTTGACATCATTATCTTTTTCTTCAGATGGTGCGTGAATATTTATGAGAGTGATTTTTTGGTATTTTCCCTTGATCCTGATACTACATATTCGATCTGATATTGGTTTGAATTCTACTATTGCTTCCTTTAGTTCTTTTCGTAGCATAAAACCTGTGCCTAATGTTCTATTCTTTCCGCCGCTATTAAAAAACACTGTATCTTCTATTTCTAATATATCATTTCCCAGCTGTTTCGTCTCCTGCAAGGCTACTATGTCAAATTGGAACTTTTCGATTTCTCTCGCTAGATGTTTAAGTTTACCTTCTCTATATGTGCCTCTTACATTCCATGTTCCTAAAAGTAAGTGTTCTTTTCGACATGTTCTCTTGTGTTTTTGTCCGGTTTTCATTTTTTTTCTCTTTTGTCCTTTTTTTGAATTATCGTTATCCTTTTTCTGTACTTGTGTCGTCATCGTTATTCCCATGGTACAATTGTCTGCTAGTTTTTTGATGTTGTTTTGATCATTTTTCCTTCTTTGTCGTTCCACTTCCATTCGTTGTTGTTTACCCATATTTTTTTTACTCCAATCTTGACTTCATTTCCTTTGTTTCTTTCTTCCTGAGCAATGTTTCTAATTGTTTTCTGTATTTCTCGTTCTCTTATGGTTGCATCTTCGTTAATATATACCTTCAGCCCTCTTATTTCTTTTAACTTATACTTTTTTTCCATTATTTTTCTTTTTTCTTCTTGGTTTTCTAATTCAATGAGGCATGTTTTTTCTCCTAGCTTGTGAGCATTCCTTATTTTAACCTCTAGTCCTAAGTGTTGTTTGATGAAATTGTTAGTTGTTTCTTTTAACCCTGCTTGTTCATATGTGTCTATCCTTAGACCGTTCATGACTACGTTATTTATTCGTCGGTATTTTTCCATAACTTCCATGTGGTTTGTTATTTCTCTGAGTTCCTCCTTGATTTCTATATTCTCTTGTTTTAGTTCCGCATTTTCTTTTCTCAGCGCTCTGTTTTCTATAATGAGCTTTTCTATTGCTTCCTTGCTTTCTTTTTGATTTCTTTTTATTTCCTTAATGTCATCGGTGAGGTGTCTCACCATTATTAATAATTGATCAATTTTTGTTTCTTCATTTCTTTTCTCTTGATTTTTTGTTGGTGTTCTCGAGAACTTTTTGCTCTTTCTAAAAATATCATCTTCCTCGTTATCCATATATCTGTCCTTCCTTTTTGACCCTCCTTCTGACTGTGTGTCATCACTGTCTAAAGTTTCCAGATACCTTTCCATTTTCCGGCGCCAAACACTGTCTTCCACCTCAAAAGTGCAGAGAAGACAGCGTTTACCGTATTTATTTTGTATATTTGTTATCGGTTGTTATTTTCTGTGGTTACCTGGAAAATCTACTCACAACGGCAACGTCGCAATTTCATCGGCCAGAGTTTCGTGTCTACGTTTTGTTGTTAAACAGGCTTAACAATTTTAGCGATCTTACTTTTTGTATGTCCTTGGTTCTATTTTGATGTTATTTCACCGATTTTAATGTTTTTAATTATCACTAACCTTAACTTAATGTCTTATATTGTTCACTGGATACTTTTAATAACTTATTTCCCGTTGCAACTCTCTAAAATTGAGTTTATTGCAGACGGTAAATACAATATTTGTTTTCCTGTATAACAACAGCCATAAAAATAACATAAACCTTACGCAAATCAATAATTATTTATTTACACCATTATAATGTATTGATAACAAATGAGAAAATTATTTATTGTACAAAATAAAAATATTTTGTAGAAATAAACTTCACAAAATTTTATGAGGTTAGTAGACACTCCCACTATTTCTAATAATTCTTCTCTTTTTAATGAAAGATTAAGTTGATTTGAGTTGATTTTAGCAGTTAATAGTATGAGGTAGGAAATTTTGTGTTGTATGTTTCCTATTCCGAATTTGTCAAAAAAAAATCTCGCGAGAGCGAATGTAGTATATAACCAATTTTGTATGAAAATCGTAGCAAGTTCAACTCCCTGTATAAATAAAAATAAGCACAACAGCAATGGTTTATTAATGCCATATTTTTTATTTATTGTCAAAATTTTTAAGAATCATTGATATTGCTAATTTTTTTTATATCAAATACAGGGTGAGTCAAAACGCAAGTACATTATTTTCTCAGTAATGTTAAATGGAACACCCTGTATTTTATATCATTACTGAAAAGTAACATCAACGTACTTTAATTTTTATATAACATTCCCTATGCCCAAATTTATTAGTTTTCGAGATATTTTCATTTTTCAGAGCAAATTATTTTAGGCGTCTTTGAAGATTACCGATTATCAATCCGGTAATCAATGTAACACTAGCAAATAAAGAAATACAAATAATTTATTAGTAATACATTTTACAAACAAAAACACAACCACTACATGCAACATTTTTTAAACAATTAAAAACTATCTTTTTATGTAAATGCAACAAATAAACAAAGAAAATTACTTAGTAATAAATTTTACAAAAAAAAACACACAAACACAAAATACAATATTTTGTGAAGACAATTAAACACTACTGTTGTATGTAAATGTAACAATGTAACAAATAAAGAACGAAACATAATTTATCAGTAATACATTTTGCAAAAAAACATGTTTGAAAGAATTAGAAGCTACTTTAAATAAAATATTTTTAATATTTAATTACATAAGGTGTTCAAAATTATCTCCTAACACATTTATGTACGACTAAAAGCGATCATTGAATGAGCTACTTACTCTACGGAGCATTTGTAAATTAACACATCGAAATACACTTTGTATTCTATTTTTCATCTCATCCCTTGTTGGAGGTATTTTATAAACTTCATTATTAACGTAACCCCAAAAAAATCAGTCCAGTTTATTAAATTCTGGTGATTTGGGTGGCCACGCTACTGATCCATTGAAAAATGAAAATATCTCGAAAACTAATAAATTTAGACATTGGGAATGTTATCTAAAAATTAAAGTACGGTAATGGTACTTTTCAATAGTGATATAAAATACAGGGTGTTCCATTTCAAATTACTGTATTTGATATAAAGAAAATTAGCAATATCGACCATTCTTGAAAATTTTGACAATACGTTAAAAAATATGGCATTAATAAACCATTATTGTTTTGCTTATTTTTATTTATACAGGGAGTTGAACTTGTTACGATTTTCATATAAAATTGGTTATAACTTTGTAAATACCCTGTATAACATAACAAACCTTTATATTTTTGTGATGGAGAAGTTAACAGGATTTCGAATTTAAAATAAAATATAGGGTGTTCCATTTAAAAAAAGCATAAGTTTGGTCTGCCACTGTGTTATCGAACACCCTGTAATATTCTAACTAATTTTGTAATGTGAAGCTCAAAGGTGGCTAAAATTTTTGGTAGTAACTTTTATTGCTATCTATTACTATAGCGGAGCTATTGAGCTTTAACCTACTAATCAATCACCCTGTATACGAAACCAGATGGCAATGGCCTGTTCAGTATCAGTTTAAAAATTCCCCATTAAATAGTAAACCTTATCAGACCTTATGTCAATGAATCACTTTTTGAATGAATTCGAGGGCGCTTCTTGACAGAAATGTTTTCAGTTTTTAAAACATCAGATAAAGGACCAGCCTCTTTATGTCGATGTAATAGTCTTCAACGTAAAACCACAGATATGTGTTTTTTTTTTTTCAGTATAGTGACAGCAACCACCCTGTGCGGACACACCACCATACTCGCAAAGAATAACAAACATTCTTTCGAGAAATATTCACGTTATTTTACCGACACAAATATATTGACAAGTTGTTGTTTTTACACTTATTTTAAGTCAATCGTTCCCGAACACCCACGGAACATTGGTGACCCCGACGTGATAAGAAAAACGACGCGAATTTTTTTTAAATAGTGTATAATATACTTTTGTCTAGGTAGACTGCCATCGTCTACACAGGCTATTTTAGCTACTCAAGCAACCGCTAATTTGGACGCAGTCGCCGAGCAGTCTCTGAAGCTATAGCTCCTACAGCCCAAAGACATTCAGCATCAAACCAAGCACCACATCGATACAACACCAGGTCTACCCGTTTTTTCTAAGCCGCGACGATTAGCACCTGATAAACTGCAATGGGCTAAAAAAAATTTGAAAATCTTCTGCGTCTAGGCATCACAAGACCATCAAAAAGTAACTGGTCTACTCCACTGCATATGGTCCCGAAGAAAGGTGAGGAATGGAGACCCTGCGGAGATTATCGACGTCTAAACCAAAGAACAGTTCCAGATCGATATCCAATTCCGCACATGGAAGATTTCGGTCAGTCGCTAGCTGGTAAGACAATTTTCTCTACAATAGATTTAGTGAGCATTCAACCAGATACCAGTAGCCACCGAAGACATACCAAAGACCTCCGTTACCACACCATTTGGGCTGTACCAATATTTATATATGCCTTTTGGGTTTACGAAACGCAGGACAGACCTTCCAGCGTTTCATAGGAGATTTTATGTTGTCTAGATTTCGCCTACGCCTACATCGATGACATTTTCATTGCGTCAGAATCCGAAGAGCAGCCTATGTCGCATTTGGAAGAAATTTTCAAAAGGCTTAAGCAGTTTGGCGTTGTGATAAATCCAGCAAAGTGTCAATTCGGCAAAAACGAGATTACCTTTTTGGGATACACAGTATCAGCAGTAGGACTCACACCTCCCCAAGAAAAAGTAGCAGCTCTACAAAATTTCACTCAGCCAAAAACAGTGAAAGACCTACGCAGATTTCTAGGTATATTAAATTTCTACCGAAGGTTTATACCCAATGCAGCTGAGCTACAAGCACCACTACACGATCCCCTAAAATCCCCTAAAAGGTAATGTCAAAGGAAGAGCACCAATTGAATGGACACCACAGCGAATCCTTTGACGACTGCAAAAACAGTTTAGCTAACGCTGCTTTACTGAGCCACCCTGTAAACGATGTTGATATCTTCATCACTTGTGACGCTTCTGATTTTTGTGCTGGAGCTGTACTACAACAAAAAATGGATACAGGTATGAAACCTTTAGCTTTCTTTTCTAAGAAATTCTCACCTAGTGAAAAGAAATATAGTGCATACGACAGAGAACTATTAGCTATATATTTAGCCATAAAACACTTCAGACATATGATCGAAGCAAGGACATAACGATATACACAGACCACAAACCAATCACCTTCGCCTTTACTCAGAAGCTAGACAAATGTAGTCCTAGACAGTTCAGATATTTAGACTATATAGGACAGTTTTGCACTAACATTCAGCACATTTCTGGATTAACGAATATTGTGGCAGACGCACTATCTCGAGCATCACGAAAGATATCGACATCATGGACTTAGCTCTCGCACAAGAAACAAATCCAGATCTGTAAACTTTCTTAAGAGAGAAAACATCACTGCAAATAAAGAAAATACGGTTTTCTGAACAAAACGTAAGTTTGTACTGTGACATATCAACATCTACAGCCAGACCATTTGGACCGAAACCACTTCGAATGGCAATTTTTCGCACCATACGTAACCTAGCACATCCCGGAATGAACAGTTCTGTGAAGATGATCACACAGCGATATGTTTGGCCTTCCATTAAATCAGATGTGAGGAAATGGACTCGAGCGTGTCTACAGTGCCAGAAATCTAAAATATCGCACCAGATTGTTTCACCTATTGGAAATTTTCTACCACCTTCCATCCGATTCGAACACGTCCACATAGACATTATAGTGATGCCGAACTCAGAAGGAAACAGATACTGTCTAACATGTGTCGATCGTTTCACACGTTGGCCAGAAGCCTTCCCAATGCCTAATCAAGAAGCAGACACAGTAGCCAGAACATTTTTTTTTTCTGGTTGGATAGCTCGTTTTGGCACTCCCAAGCGCATCATAACAGATCAAGGCCGACAATTCGAATGGCATCTCGTCAAATCAATCTGCAAATTAACTGGAACTACCCATTTAACGACAACCGCCTATCATCCTCAAGCAAATGGTATGAATGGTAGAAAGGTTTCATCGACAGTTAAAAGCAACAATTCGATGTCATGAAAATATCCGATGGACCGAAAGCCTACCTTCAGTGTTACTGGGCATACGAGCAGTGTGGAGAGAAGATTTAGGTACTTCAGCCGCCGAACTCGTGTACGGAGAACCATTGTGTTTGCCAGGTGAACTATTGTTTTCGTCGCAAAAAAACATCGACGACAGTGCTCACATTTACTTAAAAACACTTCGAAACCATTTCGAAAATCTCCGTCCTAAGCAACCGTCGCAACATGGATCCAAAAGCACCTTTATTTTCAAAGAATGAAAACCACCTCTCACGTCTTCGTCCGCCGTGATACAATCAAAAGCAGCTTAGAAAACCCATATCACGGTCCTTTTCCTGTAGTCAAACGAGGAGACAAGACTTTTGTCGTCCGTGTAAATGGAAAAGAAGCAACAATTTCCATAGACAGATTGAAACCTGCGTACGAGCTTTACGAAAATATCCATTACGAGACAGGAAAAATGACAGTGTCCAGCAAAACGAACACAGACAAGAAAACAGCAGACCGAAGAGAAAAACAAGATTTACTGGAAGTTATCAAGCAAGTGTCGGTTAATAAAACATTTTTCAGTGAAGTTAGTGATTTTTTCCTCGTATAAACATTGCGTTGTTTTTTTTCTGTTATTTTTAATTTTCATCATATTATGTATATATTATGTATTATCTTCTTATATTCTCGAACGGGGGTGTATAGCGACACGCTTCATTTATTATTTTTTTAATTGATAATTTTAAATATTAACTTTCTTTTCTAAACGAAAATAATATGGGTCATGTAAAATTCACAATTCTTTCTATACGAAACCAGATGGTAATGGCCTGTTCAGTCTCAGTTTAAAAATTCCCCATTAAATAGTACACCTTATCAGACCTTATGTCAATGAATCACTTTTTGAATACATTCGAGGACGCTTCTTGACAGAAATGTTTTCAGTTTTTAAAACATCAGATAAAGGACCAGCCTCTTTATGTCGATAAATTAGTCTTCAACGTAAAACCACAGACCTGTGTTTTTTTTTCAGTATAGTCACAGCAACCACCCTGCGCGGACACACCACCATACTCGCAAAGAATAACAAACCCTCTTTCGAGAAATATTTACGCTATTTTACCGACACAAATAAATATATTATTGTACTATTGACAAGTTGTTGTTTTTACACTTATTTTAATTTAAGTTAATCGTTCCCGAACACCCACAGTACACATACGATAAAGAAAATTTTTATGGTAAGATAGAAGAAGATATGGAAAAGATACCCAAAGAATATATTATAATTACACTAGGAGACCTCAATGCCCAGATTGGAAAAGATGATTTTTTACAGCAAATTGCAGGAAAACACACCGTACACAAAAACATATCACAAAAAAAAACACCGTATCAAAAAGTCAATAGAAGAAGCTGCAAAGAAGCAGGTAGGCAAACATCAGAAGATAACAAAAAACGAATGAAAAGAACTAACAGCAAAAAATGAGCAGCAAGAATTAAATGACTGAGAAAGGATAAAGAGGAAGACAGAGAAAATTATGAAAAATTAAGAAAGTATGCTAAGAAAATTATAAGACAAAATAAAATAAGATGGGCAGATGAAAAGATGCAAGAAATAGAACAGGAAAGAACAAATAGAATCACGAAACATTTCTATAAAAATATTAAAGGACAAACCAAAAAATACAAAGGGAAAACAAACGGAATAAAAAATAAAGAGGGAATAGTCATAGTAGAAGGCAATGAATATAAGCAGGTATGGGCAGATCACTACAGAGAACTCTTGACGGAGGAATACAATGAGGAATACAATGGAGAAGAAATGCATGAGGAAGAGGAAACGGTGGACGAAGAAGCAGACGAAATATACATTGAAGTCTCAAAAGAGCCAACAATAGATGAACTCCAGGAAGTAATACAGAGGAGCAAAAATGGAAAAGCTCCAGGAAAAGACGAAATTAACATGGAACTTATAAAATATGAAGGAAAGGAACTGAAGGAAAAAATACTATCACCATTGAAAAATACATGGAAGGAAGAGAAGATGCCGGCGGATTGGGAGATAGGGCAGGTAATAACAATACTCCCTGGACTGTAATTTACCTCGACGTTGGTGGGAGGGCCGAGTAAGTGGTCTTGGTCCCTAATAATGTGAGGGGAACACGACCACTGAAACCAAGAACAGTCCAAACAGCGTCCGGGGACGGTGCACCGGGTGGTCGCCGGACTCCGCCACCGGACGCTAAAAGGCGCCGCAATCATCCCCAATTGCGACGCCTTCTATTTTTCATCTGATTGTACCATAACCTGACAAATTTGAAGGCTTCCGTGCCCTCACTGCCATTTTCTGTGTCTACGGCACAAATCATAGTCACAACTGGTCTACTACAAAAATCAAAGGACATTTTCTACCCAAAAAACTCCGAGTACAATCAGTATGACCCATTCCCCCTACCCCTTCCCATATTGCTCACCCCAACTTCCACTCCGACAGTATGTCCCTAGACACCTACTCCCACAGGAGACAACCTGGTCCTAAATCTGATGGAGTAAACCAGCAGTAAAAAATCCGGAAGTCAAAGTGTGGGACACCGTGCCGATGACTGGATGGCCGCACGAAACGCGGTCCTGAACGGTTCCCTTGGGGAGCAGGCGACACCCCATTGTACGGAGCCTTACTGCCGCATGCGGGGCCCTGCGGTAGCCGACTTCTACTTCCCTAGCTACTCGTGGGAATGATATGTCTAAATCTACTACAAGTAAAAGAACCGGGGGCGACCCGCCCGGAAAAGCGGGAAGAGCAGACCAAGGCAAAACAGGTAGAGCGAGACTGAACTCACTGACTGATTTTTGTTACAGACTTGAGCCTTCGCAAATGATGGGGGCTAAACGCAAGTTTAGTACCTCGGATATTGAGGATAAGGTATATAAGAGGGAGTGTCCGGAATATTTTATATTTACGGAATGCCTGATGATGCAGGAAAAATTGACTCGGGACCTCTGTAGGTTAGTCACAGAGGTGCCAAACACTCATAAAACAATTAAGGAAGCCGTACTCGCGTTACAGAAGAACACAAATAATATGAAAAATGAGTCACTAAAAACATGGATAGACAAAAGGCGGTTTGAGGAAACCGATATAATGCTGATAGACGCGGACGTTCAAACCGATCCACATTCTGACTCCACCGCGCAGCTTATGAAGTGCGCAGTAACACAAACTACCCCCGAGAGGACGGTTTGCGCCTGTAGTGACAGACCTGCAACTCGGGAGTTTAGCACTCAAACAGAACCTTGGCACGGTTTCGGCGTCAAACAGTTTGTAAGTTCCCTTGACGAAATCATCACTTTTGATGATTGGAAGAGGGTAACAGAGCAAGATTGGGCAAACAGCGTATATCAGAGAACCAAGATAATAGTCGGAAATCCGGTAACTACGACTGATGAATATAACAAGGTTGTCTTCGTCGAACCGACGGATACAACAATGGAGTGGAGCATTCAAAGACTCTATAGGGATAGATTCCCAGAGCTGGCAGATATCGAAAACGACTTTGATGTCCTAGAGAGCAGAACATCAGTAAGGTCTAAGGCATCGGCGGGATTGGTACGCAAGGTTATAAGGGTTAATCTTACATTGGACGAGCGGGTTCTCTGGGAGCGCCTGGAACAGATCCGAGAGGAAGTTGGCCCGGAAGCGGTAGTTGCGCTGCACCACCTTAGTTTTATTACGGTGGTCGGGCTCCAGAAAATGTGTGAGGTGATATTCCGAAATACCAAGGTCACAATAAACATCTATACCACTGCAACGAGGAAGGACCGCCCCACATATGGTATGATTGTGTCCAAAAAAGACACATCATACAAAGATTTATTAAGCTCGGTCAAAACGGCAGTTAAGACCACGGGAGCCACAGAGTCAATCAGGACGCTGCCTAGCACCAAGGACGGTAAGCTCCTTATCACAATGGATAAGGACCAGGCCGCCCTAAAACAGATTAGAGACGCCCTGACCAACAAAGGTAGTGGGCTACGCACCCTTCAGCTTGGTGAAGAAAATAAGACGGTAACCGTCCATGTAAAAGGCATGTCGGAGGACACTAGTAAAGAGGAGCTTAAAGAAGCACTCGAGGTTTACACTGGTCGATGGCAAGAACCGAATAGAATCAAAGAGATGAGGCCATTTAGGGGTAACACCCTAGCGGCTACAGTCATCCTCACCAAACAGGCGGCCGATTCTATTCTCCAGAGAGAGACAGTTAAGGTGGGCATCGTCCGATGCCAGGTTGAGAAACGTATCCGAGTCCCCAGGTGCAATAGATGCTGGGCCTTCGACCACGCTCGGGATGCGTGTGCCGGCCCCGATAGGACCGGTACTTGCTATGGCTGCGGGGCAACCGGGCACGATACAGAGTCCTGTCGGGCTGCGGCAAGATGCGTCTTGTGCGATGAGGCGCACAGATGTGGCAGTATGGCCTGTCCTAAATTCAGAGATGCCCTGAGGATGGCCAGACAGGCCGAAAAGCCAAAACTTAAAAAACAAGATATCCCGATGCCGGGCAATAAATCTGAAATATCCGTAACTGATTATATGAAAACCGTCTCCCTCGCTGATATGCCCAATGTCGGAGTAGACGTGGAAATGGAACCTTCCACATCGTCGTCCAGCCCCACAAACACCGCGACCCAGAATCAAGAACTGGGTGATGCTGCGGAAGTAGCACCGCCCTTGTCAGATATAGCCGGTCTAGTATAAGACAATACTCTCCACCGACAACTTAAACTTTAACCTTAAACTAAGACAAGGGTAATTATCTGCAATGGCTTCGCTAGGAAAAAAAAGACTTAAAATACTCCAGGTGAACATCGGGAGGGCCAAAATGGCACACCATATGATTTATACTAAAGCCCTCGAAATTGGAGCTGATTTACTGGTTGTTCCCGAGCCAAATAAAAACATGACTAAGAACCAAGGCTGGATTGCCGACCTGAAAGTTGATGTGGCCATATACCCCGTAAACAAGAACGTGTGCATAAGCAAAATCATAAAAAAGGAGGGTCATGTAATGATCAAAATAAATAACTTGGCAATCATCGCCTGCTATATCTCCCCTAACATAACTAGGGAGCGCTACCAACAACATGTCGAAAGCATCATACAAACGTCTCAACAATACAGAGACTTTATTGTGGCTGGGGATATAAACGCCAAATCAATCATATGGGGGTCTCCTAAAAACGACAACAGAGGGGAGATGTGGAACGATTGGATACTTTCAGAAGACCTAGTAGTGCTTAATAATGGCAAACCGACGTTTGTTAGAGGCGAAACACGAAGTCATATTGATGTTACCCTTGCAAGTAGAAATTATGCCAGGAAGTTGATGGGTTGGGATGTGTTGGAGGACAACCTCTACACGCATCATAGATACATCGTCTTCGAAACTGGAACTAAGGTCATGAAGATAGGAAGGAAAAGAATTACCTTCAACATAGAACGCTTTAAGACCGAAATAAGCAATCTACAAGAAGATGATACTACTGACTTTCAAAGTCTCCGACGGACCATTGTCAACGCACATACTCTTAGTAGAACGCGTGAGAATATTACGTACACAGTCCCATACTGGTGGAACGACGAGATTCAGTCTAAAAGAGCCGAATGTTTTAGGTGTAGACGAACAGCACAGAGGTATAGGACCCAGCAAAATATCGACGATTACAAGCGTTCTAAGAAAGAACTGGGCAGAGAAATCAAAAGGGCTAAGCGAAATTGTTGGCAAAATCTATGCACAGCGCTAGAAAATGATGTATGGGGAAAAGCATACAGAATCACAATAAAAACTTTGAGGTCAGAAACCCCGTACAGCCTCTGCTCACAAAAAAGGAATAAAATAGCGAACATACTTTTTCCCACAAAGCCCCGTCAAACATTCGCCCAAGTCAACATTACTGTTCAACCCGACGACTTCTCGGCGGAGGAAATAGCAGTAGCAGCAAGTAATATAAAAGTAGGTAAAGCAGCTGGTCCAGATGGTGTACCTCCAGAAGCGATTAAGATCATCATAGAAAAATATCCTGAAATAATCAGGAGGATTTTCAATAATCTCCTCCATAGGCAAGAGTTCCCCGACCAGATTAAACAGGCCAGATTAACGCTTATTTTGAAACCGGGGAAAGACCCCGATATAGCCAACTCATACAGGCCAATCTGCCTGTTGGATTGCTTGGGAAAATTCTATGAATATCTAATAAAGAATCGTCTGGAGGAGGATCTGCAAAGAAACAGAAGTATCTCGGATAGACAGTACGGATTTAGAAGATCCAGATCCACAATAGATGCGGTAAAGGCAATAACTGACACGGTCAAAGAGACGAGGAAAAGATGGGCCGTTCTCGTGATGTTTGATGTGAAAAATGCATTTAATTCTGCCAATTGGGGTCACATCGTCAAAGCTCTGGAAAAGTCAAGAGTGTCAGAATATTTAGTAAATATAATCAAGAACTACCTTAATGAAAGGTATGTCCAGGTGGCGAAGCCTAAAGACCTGCAAACCACAGCAGGAGTACCGCAAGGATCCGTACTAGGACAAACATTACGGAATGTTCTGTATAACGGGGTTCTGGAAATTACCTATGGAAGTAAAGTCAAAGCTATTGCGTATGCAAATGATCTAGCGCTACTGATTCAGACTGAAACGAACTGGGACTTAGAAGATATAGTGAATAAAAGTTGTAGGAAAGTATATGACTGGATGAGGGAACAAGATATCGAATTGGCTACACATAAAACAGAAATTGTCATTTTAAAAGGCCCAAGAAAACGACCCAATCTAACTTTCATGGTAGATAGTACAAGAATAGAGCCGACAAATTGTACGAAATATTTGGGCATACACCTAGATACAGGTCTTAGATATACCAAACATCTTAGTAAAATAGTCCAGAAAGCAGAAGGAAGGACCACTGCATTATCAAAGATCATGCCAAATATCGGCGGACCAAGCAGTCATAAAAGAAGAATGTACCTTCAGGTAGTGCATTCTACTCTTCTTTATGGTGCCCCCATATGGTACGAAGTTTTGAGAATGACAAAGTATAAAAACATGCTGGAAAAATCACAACGAAAACCCCTCTTGAGACTAACAAGTGCGTACCGGACTACCTCGACAATTGCCCTTCAGGCAATATCAGGTACGCTCCCCATTCACCTCCTAGCCAAAGAAAGAATGCTATTATATGCAAATGATTACGGCCACTTGCCCCACATAAAGTCTGAGGTAAGAAGACAGATGTACCAAGAATGGCAAGGTGAATGGGAGGCACAAATCGAAAAGGCTCAATGGACCAAAAGGCTCATTCCAGATGTGGTGGCCTGGTCTGCATGTAAGTATATAAGATTAAATTATTATTTTACACAGTTCCTCACCGGCCATGGTTCCTTTAGATCGTATACGTATGTTATCAAGAAGACAGTAGATGACCAATGTTCAGAATGCAACATCAGAGACGACGCTCAACACTGCATATTTGTCTGCAGGCTCTTTGAAAGAGAGAGATTGATTCTAGAAACAAGGTTAGGAGAAATCTCCATTGATAACGTTACGGAAAAATCTTTGCAACGCAAAGATAACTTTAATTTGGTGATCGATCTGATAACCGGAATTATGAAGAAAAAGGAGACGCTTGAGAGAGCGAGATAGGATCAAGGTGGATAGACTTGTACTGGATTGATGGGACTAAACTACGGACGAAGTATATATGTGTATATGTGTTTGTGTGTACTATGTATGTTTGAATGTCTGTATGTGTAAATATGTGTATATTTTAAGCATGACATCATATAGATAATTATTTGCCTGTTGTATACATTGTTTTCTTTTCATTTTTCTTTTATCTTTTTGGAAAGTTATCTGAGCCGTATTAGGCTTGACAGACTGCCCCGCTGCACTCGAAGTTACATCCACCAAGGAATTTGTACCGTGTGCACCGGGGGAGAAGGGGGTGGACTTTAGTTGGTAGGCAGTTAGCCAGAGGGTGCCCGTAGGCAGGACTTCTTAGGGGGAAATGCATGGGGGTAAACTCTTCCTCTCTGAATCCAACACACGCTTAGCCATCCTTAAGTGGACACGGCTAGGTACGGTATTTAGAATATTTACCACCTCCTCAAAAAAAAAAGGTAATAACAATACATAAAAAAAGGTTGAATATCTTCAGCCACATTCCAATGTGTCTGAAGATATTCAACCTCTCATCTTCACTGATGAGCCCAGAGAGGTTGAAGAGGGCGAAACACATTTCTAAGAACTGGTGATTGGATCTTTGATTCTATTCAAAAAATTTTTCTCAGCCCGAAGTAGTGGATGTGTGAATTGTTCGTAAGGGGATTTTTCCGCATTCTCTATTTCATTTGTTTGATTTCGTACGAGTGGTCGTCCACACCAGTAACTTTAGATCTTTTGATCACTGAGTGTGTTTCAAAGATCTACATCTTTTGTTTTTAAAACATACACTTTACTTTAAGTAGTAATTAGGGAATTAAAACTTGAGAATGGCATTGTCAGGTTGGGCGTAGATTTGCGTTCCTGCTATGTCTAGGTCTCGAATGTTGTTTTTTGATTGGAATGTGTCTGAAGATATTCAACCTCTCATCTTCACTGATGAACCCAGAGAGGTTGAAGAGGGCGAAACACATTTCTAAGAACTGGTGTTTGGATCTTTGATTCTATTCAAAAAATTTTTCCCAGCCCGAAGTAGTGGATGTGTGAATTGTTCGTAAGGGGATTTTTCCGCATTCTCTATTTCATTTGTTTGTTTTCGTAAGAGTGGTCGTCCAAACCAGTAACTTTAGATCTTTTGATCACTGAGTGTGTTTCAAAGATCTACATCTTTTGTTTTTTAAAATATATATATATATATATATATATATATATATATATATATATATATATATATATATATATATATATATCAAGCAGTGATTCTTGAGGATGCAGTCTATTTTGGCCCACAAGACAAAGAAAACTCTTTGACTTACTGTCAAGCTTTCGAATTTATTTTAATTCTTTTTCAAGACATCTGTTGACAAAAATATACAATTATAAAAATTATGTAGGTACTTACAATTTTCTTAATTACTTACTAGTAATTAAGAAATGTAATCTCATGACTAGTAAGTAATTAAGAAAATTGTAAGTACCTACATAATTTTTATAATTGTATATTTTTGTCAACAGATGTCTTGAAAAAGAATTAAAATAAATTCGAAAGCTTGACAGTAAGTCAAAGAGTTTTCTTTGTCTTGTGGGCCAAAATAGACTGCATCCTCAAGAATCACTGCTTGATATTTGAATATACAGTCAAGAATACCATAATCTTATATATATTATATATATATATATATATATATATATATATATATATATATATATATATATATATATATATATATATATATATATATCCTACTATCTTCCTAGCGTCCATACATTGCCCGATAACTATCCACTCGGCGTCCGTGGAAATTGAGCGTCCGTATACGGACGCCGAGATGAAACCTTAATAAAAATTTGTCATTGGTCAGTTTTCTTAGAATACTTCTTCTTCTTTTTGATGCCGTTGACTAATAATACGAGTGCACAAGTTCTCTTCATGTACAGAAGAACTTAGATT
The DNA here is from genome assembly GCF_917563875.1 of Diabrotica virgifera virgifera. Lineage (NCBI taxonomy): Eukaryota > Metazoa > Arthropoda > Insecta > Coleoptera > Chrysomelidae > Diabrotica > Diabrotica virgifera. The sequence goes on along the minus strand of NC_065447.1, from coordinate 132,121,868 downwards.
ACTATAATCAATCATTAAGCGAAATTATTTCGGACGCTTAAAAGATAGTTAAGTAAATTTTTCGTATACTGTAGCGTATAAAGTAGTGTTAACTGTTTATCACCAGAGGCGCTCTTTTCAATATACGTATACTTTTAGGTATACTGCATTTTATGTTTACGATTTCTCAGCGTCCATTAAATAAACTCAAGTTTTGATCTTGCCACTTCTGAGCGTCGTAGACTTGGCAACCGTGGCCAACGTAGTATTTAGGAGGAGTTCACTGCGGAAGGAGGACTAAGGCCCGTAATTCTTTAAAAATTTACTGCCGACATTGAACAAACTTTTTGCACTGGTTAAAATATGGTTTTCATCCAATTTTGAAAAAATGTGAAAATGTTGAATTATCCACGTCCGTCTGTCGGTAAACACAACTCCTCCTTTACTATACCAGCTAGAATGACAAATGCGGCGTAGAATAAAAGCTAATAACCCAAGAATGGTACCTACTAATGGTAGGAATTTGACCTAGAACTTCCGGATTTAGAAATACAACCGGAAGTACTGTTTTCAACTCACCGGAATAGTACAAGCGATATATTATTCGACGCGCCTTAGCAAGAGGAAAACAAATATATTCATCCGGTTTCATGACTGTCTGTGCGTCTGTCCGTCCGTCCGCAAATATATCTCCTCCGTTATTAATACGGATGGAATGACAAATGAGGTATCGAATGAAAACTTATAACCCAAGGATGGTATCAAAGATGAAAAATTTGAACTCGGATTTCCGGTTTTAAATTTGCGACCGGAAGTACCGTTTTAAAGTCACCGAAATAGTATAAGCGATATATTATTCGACGCGCCTTAGCAAGACGAGAACAAATATATATATCCGGTTTCATGACTGTCTGTCCGTCTATCCGTTCGTCCCCGAATATAACTCCTCCATTATTAATACAGATAGAATGACAAAAGAGGCGTCGAATGAAAGTTTATAACCCAAGGATAGTACTAAAGATAAGAAATTTTACGTCGGACTTTCGGATTTAGTGTTGGAATCAGAAGTTACTGTTTTAAAGTCACCGAAACGGTATACGAGATATATTATTCGACGTGCCTTAGCAAGATAAAAGCAAATGTATACTTTTGGTTTTTATATCATTTCCGGTTAAAAAGTTCTAACCGGAAGTGCCATATTATAGTCGCAGAAATAGTATATCTGACATAGAAGCGTATTGAAAAGTCGCGCTTGATTTTTTAGTTCCGGTTTTGAAGTAATTTCCGTTTAATTTTGTGCTTACATTCAACCGCTGACGTCTTCCGAACGCACCCAATGATAGAGAAGATGAGGATGATGTTAATATGGAGTGAGTAAATTATATGATAACGTGAAAATCGGCGGACACAAAGTGCCAAATCCGAAAAGTGTGTAAGTAATAGTCAGACAAAAAGTGAAAATTAGGTAATAGTGCGAAAAATTGCAACTAATTGTTGTATACTAATATACAGGGTGAGTCATCAGTCACCACTAACGGGACGGAAGATTACAGCGAAAGGGTAAAAGGTTCGAAAAAATTTTAAATATAGCTTGTAAGTTAATAAAATCTAAAGTAAAATGTAACGTACAGTATATAAACGAATGGACACTAAATAGAAAAAAATAATGGAATAGCCACATAAGAAGAATGGAGGAGTCACGTGTGCTCAAAATAGTAAGAGATAAATCACCAATCGGTAGAAGAAGTATCGGCCAACCTTGCAAAAGATGGAGTGACAACCTTCCATAGAAGTATCAATCCGCCAATGAACAAGCCGGATTGCTTATAAAGAGGATAAGGAAGAAGAATAAGAATAAAAAATATAACTTCGATACGTCGCAATTTATTGAGATATCCTGTAATAAGCTGCAATTTATTGGGACATCCTGTATATTTCAAAATAATTTTATAATGTAGGTTTTATCAAGTTACAGACTAATAATTTAAAAATTTTTACTCTTTCGCTGTAATCTTCCGTCCCGTTAGTGGTGACTCACCCTGTACTTATACAAGGAAAAATTTTTATGGAAGTAATTATTGTTGTTATGGTAGGGGAGCCCAAGCGGGGATTTTTGCAGTTACTCGAGCGCGTCAGATTATCATATGGGAGAAACCTTGTAGCCCCTTAATGTACCCCTACCATATATGGACTCTTAATACAGGGGACTACGTTGAGGGCAGTCCGTCAGATTAGTAAAAAAAATTTATCCTCCGAAATATTCGAGCGCGTCAGATTAAGACAAGGTAAGTTAAGTACATGTAGAACAGTGTATATTTCAATAATCTGACGATTTGAGAGGGACCTAACGAAATGGACAAGTCACAAAGTTGTAAAAAAAAAACGTTAACTTGAAATACTCGAGCGCGATGGATTTTTCTTTTATTTTGAAGGAAACCCTTTAAGGATTAGGAAAAAAATATAATCTGACGATTTTCGTGGGGCAATGTAGCTAAAACAATAAATAAAGGGGAGCGTACAGCTGCCGAGAACTGTATTTTCCATTCTGCGTCTCCTGGAAAGTACTGTTGCATTAAATTATCTTTATTTGTATCATTTATTGGTTGTTTCTTCAGCCTATTATAAACGTCAACCCATAATACATCCATAAGTTGAAGTAGTTTTAATATAAAACTACCCGTCATCGAATACCTACATAAAATTTCTATGTACTTATAATAATCACGGACAGCTTTTTTTTCTGTAAACGTAATGCGTCGTCAGGGAGAATTCAATAAATTTGATTGTTGTCTATCAACACAACTTTGTGAATTTAATGCCGCAAGTTTTGTATGCATTACAATAATGAGTGATGTAGGTGTGAAATGTGTATTTTGTGGAGAAGAAACGTGTGAAAAATTTCAGAAGTTTACACCGAAAACTTTTAAAAAATGTATAACTATTTTGGAGTATCGTAAAGTGAAACCGGTTCAAAGAAGTTGTAGCAACGCTTATGCTACGGTCGAAATTTCTAACGAAACATCTTTAAACGATAGCTACTATCATTCACACTGTTACAAACTTTTTACGGCTATAAGAATACCCCCCGATTTTCAAAGGCAAAATGGAATTACACCGGAAAGTGCAGAGAAATGTGATGATACACCAGAATTTGCTCAAGGAAGTCCCGAATTATCTATTTCTAGCACCTCCACAGTGCAGACTGTTAGACCAACAGTAGAGGAGTAAGTAGAGTTAGTGTAATAGATTAACAAATAATAGTCCATTGAAAAATCAGATTTAGGATTGCACTTTTTAGAAAACACAATTTTATTTTTTAAACTCAAGGGGGGTTAGTAAAAGCTTAATTATGTCAAGTTTGTGGGGTAGCCAGCAGTCTCTGCCCTCATCATGAAAAAAGGGGTGCAAATGTTTTTATATCTTACAAACTGTTGGTTTTACAAATCACTGTTTTTTGGTGCTAATATTCTCTATATTCTCCTATTCTCTCTAACTTTACTCCTGTAACATTTTACCGTAAAATAAAAATTAACGGAGTTATTAACAAAAATGGTGAACATTTTAGGACAAATTTTCTATTGGTTCTTGTTAAGAGGAAAGGCGTAAAATGTCGCCTGTCAAAATTTTGAATGTGTTTTAAATGTATTCATTTTTTTCGAATCCTGAGAAAACTAATAAGTATTTCTGAAAAATTTAAACGCAAAATGAAACATTACGTTATTACCGAGGGCCGAAAGTCCCTTAGAATAAATAAAAAGTTTCTTTTAAATGAAATATTTGCAATTAAAAATCACACTAAATTTTCTGTTCTATTTTCACCCCTGTAACTTATTAAAATAAATATTATAGAGTTTTCAGTGACTCTCGGCCCTCAGCAATAATGTAATCTCTCGTTCTGCGTTTAAATTTTTCAAAAATATTTATTATGGTAGGGGAGCCCAAGCGGGGATTTTTACAGTTACTCGAGCGCGTCAGATTATCAAATGGGGAGAAACCTGGTACCCTGCAGATGTACCTCTACCATATATTGGCTCTTAACACAGGGGAGTTCGTTAAGCGAAGCCCGAAAAAATATCGATCCTTAAAATTACTCGAAATTGTCAAATTAAGATAAGGTAAGTTGTACATGCAATGTAAGGAAATGGGCGAGTCAAAAAGTTTTACAAAAAAAAAGCGAATATTTCGCGAAATGAACGTCAGATCGAAAAACTAAAATCTACGTTTTGAATATTTTTCAAAAATCTATCGAATGATACCAAACATGACCCCCCACGGAGAGGAGGGGGGTAAATATAAAATTTTAAATACAAATCCCGCGATATTTCTCAAAATAAACGTCAGATCGAAAAATTGCAAAATATACATGTTTAATATTTTTGAAAAATCTATCGAATGGTAGCAAATACGACACCCCAATGAGGTGTGGTGGGGGTTACTTTAAAATCTTAAATAGGAGCCCCAAATTTTTATTGCAGAATTGGAGTCTTTACGTAAAAATAAGCAAATTTTATTCGAAACATTTTTTCGAAATATGGATAGATGGCGCTATTGTCGGAAAAAAACGATTGTTGGAAATGGAAAATTAAATTAAAAAATGGCAAGTCCCCACTAAAATGGAAAATTTAACTTAACTTTTTTTGGTTTTAGGACCTAATAATCACAACCCAATAGATCCCCACAGCGCTCGAGTGACTGCATATTTAGCATACTTTGCTCCCCTACCATTAGTTTTCTCAGGATTCGAAAAAAAAAGAATATATTTAAAACACATTGAAAATTTTGACTGGCGGCATTTTGCGCCTTTCCACTCAAGTACTTTTTTCAGAGCATTTTTATAGACGGGGTTTCGAAAAATAATTTTTATAGTTGACTTTTTTAATTTTATTATTTATTTTATTTGTGCAAAAATATTCTTTCTTAAATTTTTAAACTTCTATTAAATTTTTTGAAGTAAGTACTTCTTAGGGCTCGGTATGAGATTTTGATGGGGCTAAAATCGTACTTGGCGTCATTCGAAAATTTGGACGCTTGAAGTAAACTTGCGGTAAACCGTAATACATACTACGTAATATACCGTACTTATTTTAACTTTCTTAGTAAACTTAGTAAAGATCCCGAATTTTCTCATGTTTGGCTGGGTCCAGGATGATTTCAATTAGGTATAGCTCCCGAATTTTAAATTATTGACTGAGTTTGGGGTGTGTAAACCCTATAGGGGTGATCTGGTCGAAAACAAAATAAATCGAATTGGATCGAATCTAATGGAATCGAATGGATCGAATCGAAATGAAACGAATTGAATCGAATCGAATATATTCGAATCTATAAGGAGTATTCACTTTTGTCGGCACTCTGTACGTGCAACATTCTTTTTTTTATTTGACCAATATTTTTGCAGTTATATCAAATGGTTAGCATCATTTAATGTTATAATATTATAATATAATTATTTTTATTTTGAAACTGTGGCAGAATTCTTGGCTTTAATATATTACAGTAAAATATTTAGTAAAATATAGGTAAAATATTTTCAGAGCAAGTCCATCAAACAACCCTGAACCAAATTTAGAAGATTGTGATGGCCAGTTGGATGCTGATGAGTCGGTCATTGATAAAGATTTGCTACATAGCGAATGTTTTATTTGCAAGAAATCAAAGAAAAGACGTCATGGTCGCTCGGTGCCATTAGCAGTAAATAGATTTCAAACAATAGAAGCACTTAAAAGTGCAGCTACCGAATACAGTGACATCGAAATGTTAGAAAAAATCAGTTCCTTTACTGATAGCTCAAAAATTCCCTATCATAAATGTTGTAAAGATCTATACTTGCGTGCAATTTGTAAAACAGAAGATAGCGATTTCGCAAAAAGACGAAAGGCCTCAAACACAGCTTATGATTTACTATGCGAAATATTGGAGGAATACGTTGTCAGAAAAAATGAATGCATATTTTTTGATCATGTAAAGAAAGAGTACCATAGATTATTAATTGAACAATACAAGGGATTATCAGAATCCATAAACGACACCTCATTTTCAGATCGTCACTTAGAAAATAAGATAGTGGAGACTTTTCCGAAGAAGATCAAGTGTATTTTTGCTGAAAAAAAGAAGTTTCTTGCTCCCACATCGGCCAATATTGTTGCTTGCAATGATTTATTTAAAGCTATGTCAATGAAAGAAACAATTCGTTTAGTCGGAGCACAACTTCGCGAAGAAATTCTAAATTCTACAACAACGAAATTGCCTGAAGATTGCACTGCTGAAGATTTAATTAAAGGTGAGTGTGATTATGTGCCAGAACTTTTAACGTGCTTTTTAGAATCTTTTGTCTTGGGCGATGTTTCCCATTTATCACAGAAAAAACGTGATATAAAAAAAAACAGTAATGACCTCGCAATTTTTTCTATCGGACAAGATATGATATACGCTGCTTCCAGTCATAAAATCAAAACTTCCAAGCATATTACTTTAGGTTTGGCAGTAAAAAGCTTATGCAACAGCAAAAGAATAATTAATTTACTGTCTAAATATGGGCACTGTTGCTCATATACTAATTTAGAAGAATTAGAGACCGAATTAACTTTTTCTACCACAAACAGTAGTTACATATGCCCTGAAGATATTTTACGTCGTCCGGATTTAAATATGGCCGTTGCCTTTGACAACTTCGATCGCTTCGTTGACACGCTAAATGGCAAAGATACCCTTCACGACACGGTGGGGATAATTTTTCAAAATATTGCTCAAAATGAAGATACGATGCCTGTCATACCTTCAATTGACAGCGAAATTGAAATTGTAGCTTCTAATAAAACTGTACACAGCAATATTTTAGAATCTACACTTTCGACACCGAGAAACCGAAAACGTAGAGCCTTTGAAGAAGTATCTTTTGAAATGCGCCCATTCACTAAAAAATTAAAAATAGCAACTTGGAACCAGCTTGACATTTCCGCACTCAATGAAGATCCTACAAATGTGAATACAGTTAAAGAATTAGATATTATGTGGATGTTGTCGCATAAGCTCAATATACCTGATATTCCAATGTGGGTCGGATATCACAGTAAAATTTTAATTGATAATTCATTAGTACAAAAGATTTCGTATCTAACTCCCATAAACGAATCTCCCACTAAGCATTCTACAGTTTTGAAAACTTTAGAATTGAGCCAAGAAATTGCAAAAGAATGTAAAGCTCCATACATTCAGGTTACGTATGATTTAGCGATAGCTAGAACAAGTTATTGCATTCAAACTCAAGAATCTCCAAAATTCGACAACATTTTCATTCATTTGGGGGCCTTCCATATCGAAATGGCTTTTTTTAAAGCAATTGGCACTTTTATTGAAGAATGCGGACTCACCGATATCATGACCGAATCTGACCTAATTGCTGAAGGTTCAGTTTTAGGTTTTATTACGGGAAAAAATTACAATAGGTGTAAAAGACTACATTCTATTATGGCGTTATCATTGCAACAATTTCATTTCGATTCTTTTTTGGAAAACACAAATGTAACAATCGAAGAATCTGTAATTGAGTACCTCACCGCTTTCTCGCAACATAAAGATAACTTTCCTCAAGTACAGCATCTAGAAACACAAAATCTACTCCAATTATATGATAAATATACAGCAGAGACTTTAGAGGGTAAACACGGTAAAACAGCACAATTTTATGCCATGTACATTGATTTTATAAATCTTTACCATATATTCATTAGAAGTATAAGAGTTGGAGATTTAGATTTGTACTTTTATACCCTTGGAATAATTGTCTGTTTATTTTTTTACTTTAATCAACAAAATTACAGCCGGTGGCTTGTGTTTTACTTAAATCAACTACAACACATTAATGAGACACATCCAGGCCTTCGAGAGGAAATTGCAAAAGGATCGTTTGGTATTAGAAGAACCAATAAAACCTTCTCGCGGATCCCGGTTGATCTAACATTGGAGCAAACCATCAATGGTGAAGCAGCACGTCGTCTTACGGGAATCGTGAATCTGACGAGTTCTATTTCTGCCAGACAACGTTGGGCGCGAAATCACGGAGTTCGAACTAGAATAATTTCACATGTTTTAAATCGTGCAGGGTTGAGTAACTGTAACGAAGACCTCACCGCAGACCTACATCCAGATAGACTCAAAAAGCATCAGAAGCAAATTAAAGCTTTCATGCATTGCATTGAACAGACCACTAGTCCATTCTCTTCTTCCTTAGATAACGACCAACTTTATAATATCTCTACTGGACAGGCTACTACCCCAGAAGTAGCTAATTGCTTGTTAAGAACTGTTTCGTCTGGGATGTTTCTCCGCGATCAGTTCATAACAGAATGTAATGTGGATCCGGATAGATTTCACAAAGTGTTGAAAAAAAATCCTGTACTGACTTTTGCAAGTCTCAAGAAGAAAAAGTCAATGAAGATTGGACAAAAAGTGCATGAAGTCAAACTACAGAGGGATTTATTCGGTAGATTATTAGCTTTATCTCTAGATACTCACGTAAATCTTGAAAAAGTACTGTGCTTTCCAATAACACCTGTGCCGCTGTCACTATGCCATATGGATGGTTCCATCAATAAGACTGCAAAATCGATACTAATTCGAGAACTAGAAAAACAGGTTGAAGAAATAGTACAACCGCCACAGCAGTTAGATTGTCTAATTGTAGATGGTTTCTTCTTTTTAAATACTTTTAAACAAATGCCGCGCAGTTTTGGAGACTTATCGAAAAAAATTTTACAATCTCTGGTAAATACTTCAGCTAATAGTATAGCCATTGTATTTGATCGTTATTTTACACCATCGATAAAAGATTGTGAGCATACTCTTCGAGGATATTCTGATAATAATCATTTCTATATCGCTGGTCCTCAACAAATTAGAACTTCTGACTTCTCCAAAGATTTAAAAAACATTCAGTTTAAAGAAGCTTTAGTTAAATTTCTCATCGAGCATTGGGCTGAGCAGGAAATGAAATCGATAATAGGCAACAAAACTATATTTCTAAATTATGATTCGTGTTTTGTATATAAAGTTATTAACAATGAAGTTTCGAGAATTATTGATCATGAACTTTCATGTCCCGATCATGAAGAAGCAGATACAAAAGTTGTATTTTTTGCCTGTCAAATGAAAGAAGCCTCCACTGTTACCATCAGAACTTCCGATACAGATATCGTGGTAATTATGCTAGCGAACATGGAGCATATTAAAGCATCGGTAAAAATCTGGGTTGATCTTGGAGTCGGCAATGCACGTCGATTTATCGACATTTCCGCTCTTTCTGCCCAATTAGGTCCACTTGTTTCACAAGCACTACCAGCTTTACATGCGCTAACAGGATGTGATTACAACCCAGCTTTTTACAGGCGAGGCAAAAAGAGGCCTTTTGACATTTTGATGGGATCTGCTACTTTTCAAGAAGCTTTTGCAAATTTGGGATCTGAAGTTCATGATATTGAAGAATCACTTCCTGTCATGGAATCTTTTATATGCCATTTGTATGGATTAAAAAAACTAGCTGATGTCAACCGTGCTAGAATTGAAATATTTAATAAAACTTATAAAGTATCTGACACGTCTCAGCCCTTCTCATTAAATGTGCGTAACTACGACGCTTGTAACTTGCCACCTTGCCAATCAGAGCTACGGCAACATTTATTGCGAACTAAATACATCGCATGCTTGTGGAGAAATGCGCACTATTTTAGCGTTTCTGAGATGTCACCAACAAACTGCGGTTGGAAAAATGTGGATGGAAAATTAGAACCGACTTGGTTCATTGGCAACCAACTTCCAGAAGCATACGAAGATATCGTCATAACACCTGATATTTTAGGAGATACTTTACATTTAGGTACGTTATCCTTTTAATACTATTATAGGTACATAATAAGCGGGTCTTCTACAGCTGGCACCGCTTCTCGGATCCTAAATTCCAGCGTTTTCTGTCAAGGAAATCTTCATTTTTTAGATCTCTGGCGGTCATTGCATCTTCGACATCTTCCCTTCAGGTTCTTTACTTACTCTATCGTGTCCGGACATATGTCATTCATAGAAGTTCGGCCCAGTATCGGGCTACGTCGCGGTCGGTTCCATATTTGTTTGCGAGCTACAAATCTTCGAGGGTACACCGATGAGGACAGTTTCTGCATGTAAGAAGATGTTCCATATTCTCTTTTTCTCCATAGTCACAGTTCACGTCATCTTGATCTAGTTTCTCCCATTTTATCATATTTGATTTTACTGGAGCGATCCCCGTTCTTATCATATTCATAGTTTTCCACGTTTTAAAGTATAGAGACGGGCCGGTCCGTTGAATCTGGGGAAGAGGAAAATACTCAGGCAGTTCATCCTGCACTGTTCCAAAGAAGCTTTTCCTGGATTTTAGTCGCTTCCGTGGTATTCGAGCTTTGTATAAGGCATGCCGCTCGTCCGAGATCTGTTAAATTTTCTCTATGTACACTGCAGCGCCTCTGCGTGTTGAAGGTTCTGCAAAACCCGCTGCTTTATCTAGATTTGAGAGTGACGTTGGTTTCATGCACCCCGTTACTATCCTGCATGTCTCATTTAGCGCAGTATCAACATCAACTTGTTTGGTGTGGGCAGGTCTACCCCAAATTGGGCACGCATATTCAGTAGTTCATGCGAAACACACTGCCTGTGTCGTTGTTCTTAAGACGCCAGGCCATGCACTCCATTTACTTTCCGTTAGCTTTCTGAGTATACTCTTTCTAGTTGTTACTTTCCCCTCTTGTTTTTATGCAATGTTCTCTCCGGGATCGTCTTGGTCTACCTCTTTGTCTTCTAGTGGGCGGAGTCCATTTTTTTGTATACTATTTTCAGGCATTATCTGAAGGGGTCCATACCAATTAAGTCTTTTGGCTTCGATCGTGTCTATTATATTATCTAGATCAATTTCCATTTTTTTCGTAATATCTTCGCTTCTCACCCTATCAATTCTAGTGAGCCGGAACATTATCTACAATAATTCATTTCCATGGCCTTAATTTTTTATTTTTTTCTTTGATATATTTCCCAGAGTTCGGCGACGTACAACAATAAAATAAATAAAAAATTATTCATAAGTCCATAAACATTCCTGATTACAGAAACACGAGATGACGAAGAAAGTGACCGAATGGAAACCAACTTCGAAGACGAATCCAGTGAGGATGAAGAATAAAATACTTAATTTTAACATTTCTTTACCTAGTTTTATATCAATAAATTATATAATTGTACATATATATGTATATTATTTTCAACATCCAGTAATTATAAAAAACAAAAATAAATTTTTTCAAATTGTCAGATTAACAATTGTCCTCCATATAATTGTCAGATTATTATTAAGGACGATTAGGACATCAAGATGAACCAACTGTATGAAAATCTGACACGCTCGAGTATTTCAAGGTTGCATTTTTTTTTACATCTTTAAAAATCGGCAATGACTTTTGGCCCCGTCCAAATCGTCAGATATTTGAATAAGATACTTTTTTGAGTTCACTTAACACCCACTCTGAATATCTGACACGCTCGAATAACTTTTTTTTTTTTCTTTTTTTCTTCCTCTTTTTACGTCAACGTTCCCCTCACTACTCGTCAGATTAATGTCTTTCGGTTATCAGAAAGACATAGTGGGTATACACTATGAATATCTGACGCGCTCGAGTATTTCCATGTGACGGTTTTTTTTACATTTTTGATAATTGTTTACACACTCAAGCGCCCACTAAAATGGAAAACTTTACTTAACTTTTTTTGGTTTTAGGACCTAACTTTCAAAACCCAATAGGTCCCCATAACGCTCGAGTAACTGCAAATTTAGCATACTTCCCTCCCCTACTATTATTATTTACATCAAAATAAAATTAAAGCTGCACTTGTTTTTTATCGTTTAGTTACATCTTATCTAAAGCATTAATAAACATGTAATGCAACAATTAGTAAAACTATTTTTATCAGATCTACATTATTTATACCATACCTATAATTTCTGTCTATTAAAGAAACAAAGTATTTATATTCCATACTTCTGTATTGTATTGTATAAATAAATATAACTGAAGTTAATATTTGTACAACGCTAAAAAATGTCGAATGCGAATGTGTCACATTCCTTAGTTTGTGTTGTAAAATTTATACAATTATTCAATTATGTAAACTGTCCAAAATACTAAACTGCTGAGAAGACGAAACGCACGTGTTTAAACTCTTGTGCGGATCTTGTTTCAGTATTTTGCTTCCAAGAAATTCTTGTGGGATAATTTATTATTTCATTTTTAACAGATTTTCATTATTTGATTAAACAGGGTGTTTGGTAAAGAATGGGCCATAGCTTAACCTCAGGTTCCTGAGGTTAAAATAGGCCGATTTAAGCTAACTTACCTTAGTACAAAAGTTTATAATAACCGAGATACAGGGTGTCAAATTTAAACTTTTTTTTTTATTTATTATTGAATATTTCCTGACAGGTATGAGACAACAACATGAAATTTGGTATGTGGGAGTTTTTTGGGTCGATAAAACTAAATTCCTACCAAAAATTATGTATTGCCCAGAGGGCGATACATACGCCTTTCAGCACTCATTTCTTACGTTCAATTTGTTTTATCCCTCACTCTGTATCATTTTGACATTAAAATTTTTATTCTCCTATTAGTTTTACTTAAAAAAGGTATACTCCTTTCATCTCCATAAACTCAACCGTTTTCGAGATAAACGCCTTTTAAATCTGCGATACACCATCATTTTTAGCATAATATTGTAGTTACACCCGAAAAATAACTTAAAACCATAAAATTATCCAAAAATGTATCGCAAATTTCTTCAAATGGAATTTGCGATGCAATGACATAAATTTAAGAACTAGCACAATTATTATGGTTTTAAGTTATTTTTCGGGTGGAACTACAATGATATTATGCTAAAAATGATGGTGTATCGCAGATTTAAAATGCGTTTATCTCGAAAACGGTGGAGTTTAGGGAGATGAAAGAAGTATACCTTTTTTAAGTACAACTAATAGGAGAATAAAAATTAAAAATGTCAAAATTATACAGAGTGAGAGATAAAAAAAATTGAACGTAATAAATGAGTGCTGAAAGGCGTATGTGGTGCCCTCTGGGCAATACAGTAGAACCTCGGTTAACCGATTTCCGGTATTTCGAGGCCATCCTATTTTATAAATTTTAATGAATTTTATAAATTATAAAAATGATAATTTATTCACATGTAGTGTATTTGAGATTCAACTGAGAAATCGTTCAAATTTGTCAGTTGCGTCTACTACTTGCAGCAAAATGTCGTCTTCCGATGACGATATAATTGCTTTAGATTCTGTTTTGTCTAAACTGAGAAGAAAGAGAGTTGGTGTACATCCTATTAATCGAGAATAATTAATTTATGGAGAATATCATCATGTATTTCAAAAATTAAAAGATAATGAACGATTCTTCCAGTAGGTATATGAGAATGACTCAAGAGACTTTTATTTATATTTTGGAGAAAGTGGAGTATCATTTAAGGTGATACAGTAGCGATCAACAGGTAGCAAAAACGCGTTCCAAGATTGCGGCTGTAATTTTGAATATTTTTTCGAGATATTTGGCACACGTATTCGTAATATAATGAAGAATGGCGGTACATAGCCCAATTTGAAAATATATTAATATGTGGAAATTACTCTGTAATTAAATACAATATTAAAAAAACGAGCCTGCACCGCCATTAAGAAGGACAAAAAAATACACTTTCTTCAAATAAACTTTTTTATCCGATGCCTAGATTTTGTGTCATTTTGGAACTACATACTAAAATTTTTTATTTCATTACTTGCCCTGTACCGCCATTCTTTATTATATTACGAATACGTGTGCCAAATATCTCGAAAAAATATTCAAAATTACAGCCGCAATCTTGGAGCGCGTTTTTGCTACCTGTTGATCGCTACTGTTTGATCTTAACTAAAAACTGGTGTAATTTACATAAGCAAGCTATCCTTCCGGAAGAAAGGCTTGTTATAACATTGAGGTAATTAGATTTGTTGTAAATTTATTTTGGGAAGAAAGGCTTGTTATAACATTGAGGTAATTAGATTTGTTGTAAATTTATTTTGGAAATACCTAAATCACACAAAATTACGGTTTCAATAAGATTGACTTTATTAATTTTGTTTATTATAATGTACAATTTATAAAATTAATCCATTGCCTCCTTATTCATTGTAAAATCACTGAACTCGCGCGACAAAAAGAGGGAATAAACTAAATTCTCATTCGAGTAAACATTAAAACCGCGCGGAAAAAACTAAATTATCATTCTAGCAAAAGTGGTCACGCGGGTTGAAGCGGTTGGCCCGCGCGGACCTGCTTTGACTATGTTCGTGTACATTTAAAGACGTGCATTCTTTTTGAAAACGTTTAAAAGCGGGTCCGCGCTGTTTAACCGTAAGCGGAAACCGCCTCCACTGTGTGCGCCGACTAACAATCGTCTTTATATTGTACTATATTTAGGTTACGTTCCGTGTTATCCGAGTTTTGCCGCATCCGAGGTACTCTCGGTCCCAATTACCTCGGTTAATCGAGGTTCTACTGTACATAATTTTTGGTAGGGAATTAAGTTTTTTCGACCCAAAAAACCCCCATATACCAAATTTCATGTTGTTATCTCATACCTGTCAGGAAATATTCAATAATAAATAAAAAAAAGTTTAACTCTGACACCCTGTACCTCGGTTATTATAAACTTTGTACTAAGGTAAGTTAGCTTAAATGGGCCTATTTTAACCTCAGGTACCTGAGGTATCGACAAGACTACCATTCATAAGGGTAGTTACCGATTACCGGATGACATATATATCAAACAACCAAAATATCAAAACTTCTCCTTTTAATGGAACAAGGTGGGGCTGCACAATTTAAAGGAAATTCCTTAAACGATATAAATGTGGATCTTGAAGAAAATCTGTTAACTACCGATGAATATGCCAATTACAGAGGCAACTGATTTAATTCCAGAGGTAAATATTTGTGAAAATAAAGCTTCTGGCATTAATTCTAGTGTAGCTTTGTCAAGAGCAAGTAACTCCAGCAAAGAACAAAACAAAAAGGAAAAAAGGTCGTTGGTGCCCTGGAAAGAGGCACAAAAAACAGTTGTCATCAAATATTTTTCAGACCATATTAAAAATAAAAAGCCTCCTAAAATAAGTGAATGTGAAATTTTAAAAGAAAAGTATTCAAAGTTATTGAGCAACAAGGATTGGCTCAAAATTAAGGTATTTATTTATTCAAAACCAGTACATGAAGAAAAAGTAAATTTAATGATTTTTTTTTTATTTAAGAAAAAGTAAATTTAATGGTTTTTTCATTTCAAAATTATGTAATTTTCAATTAATAAACCTTTTTGTTTTATTTTAATAAATTTTTTTATTAAATCGAACTGTCTAATTCTTTTGGTATGTCGTTAGACGTTCCCAATCCTTTAGAATACACTAATAAAACTCATTACCGATGGTTGTATCATACGGAAAACCAGATCACACTGTATCATTGTTGTGAAATATTGTGGTTTCCCAAAAGGTGTACACTGTGTAGTCTGTGAATATTTGTTATTCTATCACGAAACAAAGTTGGGGTTCATTGTGTGGAAGGAACAATGTCGAAACAGTCATAAGCAGTTTTTATTTAATTGAAGCAATCGATTCTATTTCATAATGACATAATGTCACAAAACTTTTATCATAAAACAATGAAATCTTTTGAACATTGCAACAAAATTTATTACAATTTATTTCCAATACAGCAGTTTCGGCAAGTTCCATTTCTCAAGTAATGTACCTATCATTAAGTACTATTAAAAAATATAGTTTCAGAGAAATTTAAAATTTGTCGCAAATTATGTACCAAATATACAGTATGGTTCAAATGAAAAGAATAAATTCAAATATTTGGGTGAGTACGTTATCGGCCCGTCAAAAAATACGGACCGATAACGTACTCACCCATAATGCAGCCCCAAACATTATCATAATAATGAAAATTAAGTTTATGTACTAGACAATTATTATGAAAAGTAGATTCGTCTGTGTAAACAATATACTTTTAAAAAAATCAGGTTCTTCTCCAACTTTATCAAAAGGCCAAAAAAGAAAAATTTAAACGTTTATCATAATCCTGTTGTATTAAATGCTGGTGTAGTTGAGTGTGATACGGATGATAGTGGTTTATCTTAAGTCTTCTACATAAACTCGTTTGACTGATTTCCAATTCTCCCGAATTTTTTCTCGTACTAGTATTTGGGTTTTCAGTAACAGAAAGTAGAACATCAAGTTCATGGAGGTCGTCACAAATCACTGCTTTATTTTCATTTGCCTTTTCGTATGTAAGATTACCAGTAGCACAGCACGGAATCTATTGAGAAATCTCAAAAACTTCCTTTTGTGGGTATTTTCTATCAGGATACTTTTGAGCGTAAACTTTAGAAGCTCAGAAACAATTTTTCAAACATTCCCCAATGCAAAGTACACTCCATGTCGACTCTTTCGTAGATAGCGTAATTCTTCATTTTTAGGAACAATTAAATCTAAATACTAAGCACGAATGTTTATATTTTTGACAATTACCAGACCGTAGTGGCATAAAACGCCAATGTCGTACAATGACATTAACTAACTACATCTTTTGTTTTAAAATCGATGTAATCATTAATAATTTATATAATTGTAAATTACGCAAAAACTGTGACTCCTTGTTATAGGACATCCTTATACCATTCGAAAGAGAAAAGTTTGTTTATTATTATGATTAATTAATATTCATGGTGTTCCATTTAAAATAAGCCTCATGTTACACATTGAATAATCCAATAATGAAACTGTAAATTTTGAACACCCTGTAAACAAATGTTTAACAGTCAATCATGAAATACATTCAACCAATATCCAATTATTTAGCTGTAAGAGTAAATTTGTTACAATTGCTTAAATAAGTTGAAAATGAGTCTTCTTTTAAAACTTTACATTTTAAGAAAAGTCGACATAACTCGGAACACTCTGTACATAGGTGTAAGGAAGCCTTATGAAACTATACCTTATTTTTTACGCACAATTAGAAAATGCAACAAAATACATGTGTTCCATAAGAAAAAATATAACTTTAATACACAGCAATTTATTGGTACACCCTGTATATTTCAAAATAATTTTAAAATGTAGCTTTAATCTACTTACAAACTATTAATTTAAATTTTTTTTCAAATCTTTTACTATTTCGCTGTAATCTTCCGTCCCGTTAGTGGTGACTCACTGGTATAATATGCCAAAAAATTATAATTTAAAAATAAAAATCGGCCTGTTCCGGGATTTTTCCTTAAAGTCGCCGGCTTATGAAAAAACGAATTTATTCCTTTCATTTGCACCATACTACTGTATAATAACATATTATGTAAATACCAAATTCGATACGCTTTCGGTTAAGTATCAAATTACCTCTATTCTTCACACATGTAAAATGTTGAAACAGTATATTTTCATTAATCTAATATTGTGGAAATATGACATCGTCGCAGGGCGCCCACTAATCGCTAGAGTAAATTATACCGTATAATTGAAGGACGCCCAGATATCGAAAGAGTCAATTTTCGCGTATTCTCTGGACGCTAAGCGCTTGTTTTACAAAAGGACGCCGAGTGATGGAAAAGTTAAACTTGAGAAATGAATTCTCCTTGGACGCTCAGTGATCGTTCTGTCAACGGACGCCAAGCGGATAGTAGGATGCAAATATATATATATATATATATATATATATATATATATATATATATATATATATATATATATATATATATATATATATATGTATATAAACTGCGCGTCATAGAAAACGGGCACCCTAAAAAATGGGTAATTTTTGAGGTTGCGTATCTCCTAAACCTGTTGTCCGATTTAAGTGATTTTTTGAAAATCTTATAGCCTAACTCTTTGCCAATATCACTATAATAATATTTTTGCTAAATAGGTAAATTTTCATTGTATACCGGGTGTACGATTCAAACTGGGTTTTTTTCTCAAAGTTCGCAACACCCTGTGGAATATCCTAGCATTTATAAAATACTGAAATTAAAACCCAACTATAGCCTCAGGTTTTCTCAACATTCTGTTTTTTGATTCATTCGCTTATGTTCGATAATACAAAAGTTAGGTACTTTAGCAATTAGCCATGTTCTTTTTCAGTACAGGGTGTTTCTAAACAAGTGCGACAAACTTTAAGGGGTAATTCTGCATTAAAAAATAATGACAGTTTGCTGTATAATCGTATGTCCGCAAATGCTTCGTTTGCGAGATACGGGATGTTGAATTTTTTCTTACAAACTGACGATTTATTTACTGCTTTAAAACCGGTTGAGATATGCAAATGAAATTTGGTGGGTTTTAAGACGTAGTTATTGCACATTTTTTGACATACAATTAAGAATTTTATATTCACCATTGGCGTACATACGGGTATGGTCTGTCATATTACCCGTATGCACGCCAATAGCGAATATAAAATTCTTGATTGCAAGTCAAAAAATTCGCAATAAATATTTCTTAAAACCTACCAAATTTTATTTGCATATCTCAACCGGTTTTAGGGCAATAAAATAAATCGTCAGTTTTAAAAAAAAATCAACATCCCGTATCTTGTAAACGAAGCATTTGCGGACATAAGTTTATAAAGCAAACGGTAATCATGCAGAATTGCCCCTTGAAATTTGTCGTACTTATTTACAAACAACCTATACTGATGAAGAACATGACTAGTTGTTAAAGTACATAACTTTTGTATTATCCAACATAAGAGAATGAATCAGAAAACAGAATGTTCAGAAAACCAGAGGCTATAGTCTAGATTTAATATCAGTATTTTCTAAAGGCTACAATATTCCACAGGGTGTTGCGAACTTTGAGAAAAAAACACAGTTTGATTCGTACACCCGGTATACAATAAAAATTTACCTGTTTAGCAAAAATATTATTACAGGGATATTGACAAAGAATAAGGCTATAACATATTCAAAAAATCACTTAAATCGGACAACAGGTTAAGGAGATACGCGACATCAAAAATTACCCATTTTTTAGGGTGCCCGTTTTCTATGACGCGCAGTGTATATATATATATATATATATATATATATATATATATATTCTATAACACTGTAAAACAGTGTTGAAATTATCGGGAAATGCGGTCTGTGGCTTAGATTGAAACTACATTTAATTCTGTTGAATTCGATATTTCGATGAGTATTTATTAATTTTTCATCTTCATCAGGAACAAACTACAAAATTAACTAACAGTTAGGTACAAACATAATATTACAATGATATAACTTACGAATTGTTGTAGGTATGTTATATAAAGCAATTTAACTTAAAGCTATGCATGTCGTTTCACGAGAACGTCGAGGGCGGCACTGAATCAGGTATCTTTTCTCACATGTGTTAAGGGCCAAAAGTTCCAATATCGAGCCATCTGTTTAATATTCTGCTATTTTTAGAATTTTAAAACATTGCAGTAAATTTCGCTTAATCTACTTGTGTCTGATTTGTAATTAATTGAACGTTTATTACTGTTTATGTGGTACATCTCGAGGAACAATCTTTTCTTATAATTGCTTTCTGAAACTAAGATCTTGATATCTGACAAATTAAATTGGTGTCCTGTTGTTATGGAATGGTGTGCTGCTGCACAAGTATTTTTGTGTGTTTTGCAATCACTTTTGTGCTGCGTTATTCTTTGTTTCAACCATTGCGATGTTTGTCCTATATACTGCCCATCACATTCGAGACAAGAAAGTTGATAGATGATATGACTCTGATTTAGAAGCGGTGTCTGGTCTTTAAGCTTCGAGAATAAGCTATAGTTGGATATGCTATTGTATTTCGCTATTTTGATTTTCGGAATTCCGTTCAGCAGCTTGATTATATTGTTGGTTAAGCCATTTATGAAGGGCAACTTTTTGTAAATCACGGGATCTGATGGTCTGTTGTCACGTTGCCCGTCGTATAAGTCTGAGTTATATATCAGTTGCTTAAGAATTTTACTTGGATAGCCGTTGTTCAAGAATATGTTATAGAGTATTTTTAAATTCTTTTGTGTGAACAGGTCATTGCTGATGTGTAAAATTCTGTTTTTCATTGCCACAACAGTGTTGTGTTTTTGGCTTTTTGAGTGCTGAGAGAAATAATTTATATATCTTCCAGAGTCAGTTGGTTTCTGATACCAATCCAAAATTATCTTGTTCTCTGTGGTTCTTATCACCTTAGTGTCTAAAAAGGGAACACTTTGTTCTTTCTCCTCCTCAACGGTAAATTGTAGGTGTTTGTGAAATCCATTGAAGAGGTCCAGTGTAGTTTGAATAGAGTCCTCGGGGATCGCACTTATCACATCATCCACATATTTGTATATGAACGGTAACTTGAACGGTAGTCGTGGAATTACTATATCAAATAGATGATCTAAAACTATGGTGGCTAGAATGGGGCTGATAGGAGAGCCCATGGGAGTGCCAAAAATTTGTGAGTAAAAAGTTCCCCCGAAAGAAAAGTAAACATTAGAAAAAATAAAATCGATTAGTTTGAAGAAGTTATTCTTACTTAGTGTGGTGTTGGGTTCAATTAAGTGCCAATTTTGCTCTAAAATTTCAATGATCAAGTTGAGAGGAATATTCGTGAAAAGCGATACCGCATCTAAGGATATAAGTACATAGGTTTGAGGAATTGTAGCATTCTTAATTAGTTCTACAAACGTAAATGTGACATACGTCAAAATAATTGTCAAAGTTAATTTAAATTTGGAAATCTCTCCGAAAAATATTAATTTTTGGCGGATTATTTGATTTATACCGTTCTAATTTAGTTTGTTTAGTTTTGTTAAACTTTTCCATATTTAGTTTACATTTTGAAAGTGTTCATAAGTTAAACGTTACTTGAAAACTCCTCTATGGAGTCATCTAGTGGAGGCGAACCGCCTGATATTGAGAATTCGATGGATAGTAGCTGTGATTTACAAGATTTAAATGGATTTCTACCCAACCAGCCTCAAAATAAGATAAGTAGTAGTATTAATCTTAACAATATTAATGAAAAACAAAATACTTTAGTAAACTCAGATCAACCAGAAAAAACCAGGCCTGTTTATTTATACGAAAAAATTGATTTAGGACCTTTTTACATTTTTATTGAAAACTCCAGTTTAAATTTTACAGGAAAATTAAACGCTGTTAAAATAGGCGAGATCCTATTTACGTTACATCCAGAAATTGACAATTATATAAAAAAAATTGACTCAATCGGACGCAACCGAGTTAGGGTCTCATTTAAAAATTATAGTAGCGCAAATGCTTTAGTTACTTCCAAATTCCTTATTCAAAAAAATCTGACCGCATACATTCCAAAATTTCAATTGTTTAAACTAGGTGTAGTAAGGGATATAGATTCAGATATATCGGAAGAATATCTTAAAAATAGAATAAAGGAATTTGATCACCATTGCAAATTCTCGGTTGAGTATGTGAAACGAATAACAAGAAAAATAGTAGCAGATGACAAAGTAATATTTAATCCAACAAAATCAGTTATTGTGTCTTTTAAATGCCAGAATATACCAAAGTATGTAGTAATTAATCATGTCTTACACACTGTTGAAAAATACCAGCAAAAGGTAATTATCTGTTACCACTGCTATAGGTATGGGCACATGAGTAAGCAGTGTAAAAGTAATCCTCGCTGTTTTAAGTGTCATGAATCTCACCTTTCCGATTCTTGTCCTTTATCATCGTTTAACAAAAAATGTCTATCCTGTGAAGGTGAACACTTCACTAATGAATGGGAGATATGCCCAGAATTTGATCGCCAAAAGAAAATAAAACATTATATGTCTGAAAACAGCTTATCTTTTAAGGAAACAATTAAACTCTTTCCTAAGATAACTTATGCATCTATAGCAGCCAATAATTCCTCAATAAATTCTCATCAAACTCCAAATATGAATGCACCATCCTCTTCATATTCCTTTACTCAATTGTCCACGTCTCAAACATCTTCCAATCAGTTCGCTCTACCTTCAGTTTCAAATAGATATACAATAATAAAACCACCAAAATACAAACGACCTATCTCTTCCTCACCAGACCAAGTAACAATGGAACATCAAAAAATAATAAAGTTAAACCCCATGTCCAACAGACCTGGTGGTATTATCACCTCTTCTTCGTATCAATCTACATTTAATCCAGAACAAGGATCTAAAATACATGAACCATCAAAAGAATTAACAGAATTAATATCAAATATAGTTACAAGTATTATCTCTAATATAAATCACAAAAATTTTGAAATTCCAGAAAAATCAGTTCTAGTAAATTCAATTCAATCAGTTTTAAGTTCTCTCTTATATAATAATGAATAGATTGGTAATTTGTCAATGGAATTGTAGATCGGCTAACTCTAATAGAGAAAACCTTATCCACCTATTAGAAGACCAGAAAGTTGATATCGCATTATTATCAGAAACTAGATTTAAACCAGAAAAGTATTATAACTTTCACGGGTACAATATTGTCAGAGACGACCGCTTTTCAGTAACTGTTGGCGGTGGCTCAGCAATTTTAATAAATTCAAACCTATATTACGAGGAAGTCACCATGAAAGTAGATTTAATAAACGTCAATAAAGTAGCAATAAAAATAAAGTTTAAGTCATATACTGTCACATTTATATCTATGTATGTTCCCCCAGGAACCAAGTTATTGTTACAACAATGGAACAATTTCATAACATCTATAGAAAGACCATTTATAATAGGAGGTGACCTTAATGCTCACCACATTGCCTGGGGCCTAGACAACCAAACAGATATGAAAGGTAAAATCTTGATGGACTGTATAGACGATAATAATTTAATATTCAAAAATGATGGCTCTCCTACTTTCTTTAGGAACTTCTCGAAATCGGCAATAGACCTGACCATTTGTACTCCTGACTTAAACCACCTGATCACTTGGAAAACACTTCAAGACCTATTTGGTTCAGACCATACACCTATAAGAGTAGAGTTAGAGGATCAACCAACTCATACATATAATCCATATTCACAAAAGTGGAATTTAAAGAATGCCGACTGGAAATTATATGAACAGTATTCGGAAGATGTATTCTCTCAATTTAAAGATATAAATTCTTATGAGCAAATTTTGCACAATATAAATACAACTGCATCCTACTGCATCCCCAAATTTAAAATAAAAAAACCGACTTCCAGAGGAAAATACTGGTGGGATTTAGAATGTGAAGAAGCAGTCAGAAGAAGACAGGAAAGTTTTTGTATATTCAAAGAAAATCCAAACCATGAAAACCTACTTAGGTATAAAAAAGATGATGCACATGTCAAGAAGATCACTAAACAAACTAAAAGAAATAGCTGGAGAGATTATGTCGGATCCCTAAATAGGTCAGTCCCTATTAAAGATGTATGGTCAAAAGTTAACCGAATAAAAAATAGAAAAACAAAGAACAAAGTCCCTGTTATTCTGTCGGAAGCTTCGTGGATAGAAGAGTTCCATCAAAATATCACACCGCCGTCTGCAGAATTAGTAATTCCTGATATACAACTAAATGCTCTGTACGACTATCCAGAACCAATCCGTTTCCTAGTCAAACCATTTTCTGCCACTGAACTAAACTTTGCGTTGAAGAAAAACTCAAATTCAGCACCAGGTGCCGATAATATCCATTACTCGATGCTATCAAATCTTTCAAGAATTGGTAAGGCTGCATTACTAAATATATATAATGAAATTTGGATGCGCCGCATAAAGATTCCTGACGATTGGCACGTTTACACTATTATCCCGGTTTTAAAACCAGGAAAATCATCAAAGAATTGGGATTCTTACCGTCCAATCGGTCTGGCTTCCTGTATACTAAAAACATATGAGAGACTTATTAAAAACCGTCTGGAATTTTGGCTAGAAAAGAACGACCTATTACCAAGAAGTCAGTTTGGTTTTAGAAAAGGTAAATCCACACAAGATAGCCTCTGCCACTTTTTAATAGACATTTATAGTTCCTTTACTTATAAGAAAGCAGTTAGTGCTTTGTTCTTAGATATAAAAGGGGCTTACGACAACGTTAATCTTCACATACTATACGCGAAAATGTTGGAAATAGGAATACCCGAGATAGTAACATGGAACATCATTAACTTATACATTAATCGAGCAGTTCACGTTAGATTAAATGGAGATCAATCTAACTCCCGATACACATCTTTGGGACTACCTCAGGGTAGCATCCTAAGTCCTATATTATATATACTGTATACTGCTGACTTAGAAACTAAACTTCCTCAACACATAAAAATCCTACAGTACGCTGATGATGTTGCGATATATGCAGAAAATAAGTCAATAGATAGATGTAATAACTACCTTAAATCGACATTGAATATTATAAAAAAATGGGCTACCGATAATAACTTAACAATATCAGAGAGTAAATCAACCATTGTTACCTTTACTAAAAAACGATATGTTCCTCAAAGCCATCTACAATTTGATAATACTAGTATTCCTTATAAAACTTCAATAAAATTTCTTGGCGTATTTTTAGACTCCAAATTAAATTGGAAAGAACACACAAATTACATATTACGAAGAATGGAAAATGCAATGAATATCATGAAGACTGTAAGTGTCAGTAACTGGGGAGCTGATCCAAACATATCAATATTACTATACAGAAATTTGATAAGATCAATCTTAGACTATGGATCTATTTTTTATGGCTCAGCATCAAACTCTGTACTCCAAAAAATCGAGAGGATCAAAAATAAGGCACTTAGGTTATGCACTGGTTATCTTCGTAGCACACCTATATTGGTCATGGAATGTGAGCTTAATGAACCTCCACTTTCATTACGCAGGGAATACCTAAGTGAGAAATTTATAGTTAAAACAGCGGTTAACGATAAACTGCTATTAAATAAAATTGTTCATTTAACCACCTCATACCTAACTCATTATTACTGGGAAAAAAAGAAACTGCTTTTAGTTGTGGAAAGCTTCCTCAACGTTTCTAATTCCATTGGCGACATACACCAAATTGAACAAAGCTCGTCTCGAAAGCTAAATTATGAAGATTATTTATCTCCAGTTAACTGTCATTTAAGTAATATTCGTGCGACAGACTTCCTTACTAAAATAGACCACCTTCAGTGTGTACAAAAAAACTGGGGGAGTTATCAGAAATTATATACGGATGGTTCAAAAATGGAAGGAAAAGTTGGATATGCTATATATTACCCACAAAAAAGTATAAAAATAAACAACAGATTACCTGATAAAATGACAATTTTCACAGCTGAACTCATTGCAATCAAAGAAGCATACAAAATATGTATTAATCAAAAAGAACTCAATTATGTTATATTTACAGACTGCCAAAGCATTGTAAAGACATTGAAATATAATGTACATAATTTTGCAGAAAATTATATCATCAGTGACATCATAGCAATGAACAGTGAAGCTTTGAAATCGGGCAAAAATATAATATTGTGTTGGATAAAAGCACACATTGGTATAAAAAACAACGAAATAGTAGATGATCTGGCTAAAAAAGCAACAACGAAGGAATCCACTCTGCATACTTATCAACTTCCTATGGGAGACATAATTTCTATTATGAGATCTATCAAACGGACGAAATGGCAGGAACAATACAATAATTCAGACAAAGGAAATTATTACAAAAAAATCCAGCCTACACTTCCCATCAAGACATGGTTTAATCAAGTTTCCAACAAAGGCTTTATCAAAACTATTTGTCGAATAAGAAGTAATCACTGTCTGACTCCAGTCTACAAAAGAGAAATAGGACTTGTAGATAATGATGAATGTTTATGTGGAGAGCTAGCTGATCTACAACATATGCTATTAGAATGTCCTTTACATTTTATTGAAATATCAAACTTTTTTGCCAATCTAGTTCAAGTTAATGTACAATTTCCTTTTAATCTTATATACCTTTTACAATCAAACAATCTAGATGTTTATAAAATTTTGTACAACCATGTTAATTGTTTAAAATTAAAGCTCTGAGAAAAAAAGAAAAAAAAATAAAAAAAAAAAAATAATTAAATAAAATAAAAAGATACTAAGATCTAAACCTCCGCGAGGTTGAATCGGGTTTAGGTCTTAGCGCGATAAAAAAATATACAAAAAAAAAATAAAAAAAAAAAATAAAAACTAAAAAAAAAAAATAAAAAATGTAATAAAAAAAATGTTAAAAAATATAATAAAAAAAATAATAAAAAAAACAGAGTAAAAAAAAAACAGTAGTACTAATAGTTTTAAATTTAGATACTAAGCATATATTTTGTAAAAGAGAGAATTCAAAACACATTGACTGGCCAGTTGGTTGCTTAAACCAGTGCCAATAAAACATAAACACACACACACACACGTAAATGTATCTTTCACATTATAATTAGTTTGATATTCAAAAGTGGCAGTTAGAATGTTTGCCAAGTATTTCGAGATGTTGTATGTAGTGGAGTTGATTGAGCTGATGATAGGGCGAAGAGGAACATTGCTTTTGTGGATTTTTGGTAGACAGTATAACTTTGGAAACATCGAGTTGTAAATCATTAGTTGTTTTGCAGCATTAGCGTCTATCTCACCTATGGATTTCAGGTTCTTAATAATATTGTTGTATTTGGTTTGTATTTTCACCGTTGGATCAGTGTTTAATTTGGTGTACGTGGAAGAATCCTGTAGCATTATCTCAGTTTTATCCATATATTCTGATTTATCCATGGCAACCGTACACCCACCTTTGTCTGATTGCAAAATGTATAGATCTGGATTTGATTTCAAAAACTTGCGTGTTTTTTCAAACATCCTGTTGAAGTGGTTTGGTTTGTTTGTTGTAGTGTGGTTCACATAATTAGTTATGATATTGGTTGCTCTAGCTCGTACGACATCCTTTGATTCATCTGGAATATCATCCACTATATTTTCTAAGTCTGCAACAAACCTATCTAGTCTGACAGCTTTACCAACACAGGGCACACTAAATTTAGGTCCCAATGATAAGAAATTTTCGACTTCTTCCGGTATGGTTATGCTAGAGATATTTTTAAACCATTTGCTGTTGTCTTTAAATACACGGTTGTGTTTTTCGTTATTGCTGTATAGTCGTTCAAATTTGTTGATATTCGTAAGTTTTATTTTCTCAAATTCAGATCTAAATTTTCTTTTCAGACGATTTTCGTATTCACGTATCATATCAGTTGGAAGAATCTCAGAAAGTTCAGATTTGATGTTACATATAAGTCGATTATATCTCGAGATGTTATTGCAAGTAATTTTTATTTCTAATGATAATGTTTTTTTGTTAGTGCTCGACATAAAACTGTTAATCCTATTAGTCATGCTAAAATTGTTACCTGTTGTCAATAAGTAATGTAGATTTTTTTTTTAGTAGTGTAAATTTTTGGCACTCCCATGGGCTCTCCTATCAGCCCCATTCTAGCCACCATAGTTTTAGATCATCTATTTGATATAGTAATTCCACGACTACCGTTCAAGTTACCGTTCATATACAAATATGTGGATGATGTGATAAGTGCGATCCCCGAGGACTCTATTCAAACTACACTGGACCTCTTCAATGGATTTCACAAACACCTACAATTTACCGTTGAGGAGGAGAAAGAACAAAGTGTTCCCTTTTTAGACACTAAGGTGATAAGAACCACAGAGAACAAGATAATTTTGGATTGGTATCAGAAACCAACTGACTCTGGAAGATATATAAATTATTTCTCTCAGCACTCAAAAAGCCAAAAACACAACACTGTTGTGGCAATGAAAAACAGAATTTTACACATCAGCAATGACCTGTTCACACAAAAGAATTTAAAAATACTCTATAACATATTCTTGAACAACGGCTATCCAAGTAAAATTCTTAAGCAACTGATATATAACTCAGACTTATACGACGGGCAACGTGACAACAGACCATCAGATCCCGTGATTTACAAAAAGTTGCCCTTCATAAATGGCTTAACCAACAATATAATCAAGCTGCTGAACGGAATTCCGAAAATCAAAATAGCGAAATACAATAGCATATCCAACTATAGCTTATTCTCGAAGCTTAAAGACCAGACACCGCTTCTAAATCAGTCATATCATCTATCAACTTTCTTGTCTCGAATGTGATGGGCAGTATATAGGACAAACATCGCAATGGTTGAAACAAAGAATAACGCAGCACAAAAGTGATTGCAAAACACACAAAAATACTTGTGCAGCAGCACACCATTCCATAACAACAGGACACCAATTTAATTTGTCAGATATCAAGATCTTAGTTTCAGAAAGCAATTATAAGAAAAGATTGTTCCTCGAGATGTACCACATAAACAGTAATAAACGTTCAATTAATTACAAATCAGACACAAGTAGATTAAGCGAAATTTACTGCTTTAAATGTTTTAAAATTCTAAAAATAGCAGAATATTAAACAGATGGCTCGATATTGGAACTTTTGGCCCTTAACACATGTGAGAAAAGATACCTGATTCAGTGCCGCCCTCGACGTTCTCGTGAAACGACATGCATAGCTTTAAGTTAAATTGCTTTATATAACATACCTACAACAATTCGTAAGTTATATCATTGTAATATTATGTTTGTACCTAACTGTTAGTTAATTTTGTAGTTTGTTCCTGATGAAGATGAAAAAATTAATAAATACTCATCGAAATATCGAATTCAACAGAATTAAATGTAGTTTCAATCTAAGCCACAGACCGCATTTCCCGATAATTTCAACACTGTTTTACAGTGTTATAGAATATACTTGCACGGTCGATAAATACATCGGATTTCGAATCCAGTTCTGTATATATATATATATATATATATATATATATATATATATATATATATATATATGAATTAAAACGCCATAATACATGGCATTGGAGCACAAATTCGTCAAAACTTCCGTGATTTAACTGGTACCAATACTGATATATCGATATTTCAAGGTCTCCCTCTCATCAGTCAGTCGAGCTGGTACTACAAATTAAATCACGGAAGTTTCTCTGAACGTCTCCAAAAATTTCGCCACTTTAGTGGCAGCTTACAGAGGCGCCATCTCTTTTGATGGCAGGGAACGAAGACGATTTAATAATACCGTCTCCTATCCTCTGAGCTATCGGAATGTGCAAAAAGAATAAAGCTTCTAGCAAAGCTTGCTATTGCTTTTATGAATTAAAACGCCATAATACATGGCATTGGAGCACAAATTCGTCAAAACTTCCGTGATTTAACTGGTACCAATAGACTGATATATCGATATTTCAAGGTCTCCCTCTCATCAGTCAGTCGAGCTGGTACTACAAATTAAATCACGGAAGTTTCTCTGAACGTCTCCAAAAATTTCGCCACTTTAGTGGCAGCTTACAGAGGCGCCATCTCTTTTGATGGCAGGAAACGAAGACGATTTAATAATACCGTCTCCTATCCTCTGAGCTATCGGAATGGCTTTGCTAGAAGCTTTATTCTTTTTGCACATTCCGATAGCTCAGAGGATAGGAGACGGTATTATTAAATCGTCTTCGTTCCCTGCCATCAAAAGAGATGGCGCCTCTGTAAGCTGCAACTAAAGTGGCGAAATTTTTGGAGACGTTCAGAGAAACTTCCGTGATTTAATTTGTAGTACCAGCTCGACTGACTGATGAGAGGGAGACCTTGAAATATCGATATATCAGTCTATTGGTACCATTTCAATCACGGAAGTTTTGACGAATTTGTGCTCCAATGCCATGTATTATGGCGTTTTAACTCATAAAAGCAATAGCAAGCTTTGCTAGAAGCTTTATTCTTTTTGCATATGCATATATATATATATATATATATATATAATTATTAATATGTAGTGACTGTTAATAATACAAAAAGAATAATTTTGGGGAATGCAGTCAATGTGTTTTGGGCTGATTAGAAGTGAAACACTTTGAACTTTTGTCGAGCTTTCAAATTTGCTTACATCTTTATATCATTATTTTATACACTGTTAACTAACTTCTTTCCCAATCTATCGAGTTATTAAAGTAGTCGTAACTACATTTGATTAATGTCTTTTTGACATATTTCAAAATTAATTTACGTTTACAATTTATATTTTTTAGAAAGAATTTTTATGTTTTTTATAAGTATGTTAGTTATTTTGTAAACCACGAGCAGTAAGTTTTTATTTTTCTAGTTTTCATCTAAATTTAAACATTTGTATTTTTAGATTGTCTTGATAAAGGAAATAAATTGTACGAAAGCTCGACAAAAGTTCAAAGTGTTTCACTTCTAATCAGCCCAAAACACATTGACTGCATTCCCCAAAATTATTCTTTATATATATATATATATATATATATATATATATATATATATATATATATATATATATATATATATATATATATGAAAATTACTAAGTTCTCGGGAAGAACCGCGTTGAGAATTTATAACTCGACGTTTCGGCACCCTTTTTGGAGCCATTATCAAGAGGGGTATGGTTCCGTTCGAGTTCGGGGTCTCAATCTGCCTACTCCCCTCACTCGTGACGTACCAGTAGTGTCTTGTTCTCTAGGAGAACGGTCAAGCGGCACTGAGGTCTCAATCTGCCTACTCCTCAGTGTCGAGTGACGACCTGTCTTCGCCTGTGTAGCTCCTTTTATACTCTCAGTGCGCGCGGGAACTGTATGCGCGGGAGAGGCCTGAGTGGGATCGACTGACGTGGGGATTCGCCGAAGCAGCGGTCGCCATGTTGCCGGCAGTCTTTTGGCGTCATCGCGTGTGTTTAGGCTGTGAGGGCGTTTTTCAATTTCGATGGCTTCACGGATGATTCTCGATTTTAAGGAGCGGACAGGGGCGATGGTTTTTGCTTTCTCGAAATCTATTTGGTGACCTGTCTGAATATGATGTTGGGCAAGGGCTGAAGTAGTGTCGGAATGTTTTACAGATATGGAATGTTCGTAGATACGGTTTTGGATTCGTCGGTTTGTCTGTCCTATGTATGTCCGTGGGCAACTGGAACAAGGTATCTCGTAGACACCATGGTCTTCATTGGGGATTTGGTCTTTTACGGATCTGACAAGATTGCACAACTTGGAGTGAGTAGTGAAGACGGTTTTGATATTTAGAGGGGTAAGAATTCTACTAATCTTGTCAGTGACACCTTTGATAAAAGGTAGAAAGATGTTGGTGAATAAAGTCTTTATTCACCAACATTCCTATTGATGAAACCATTTCCATCTTGGACTCCAAACATCAAATCCCCCAAGACACATTATCTCTTATAAAACATTGCATGTCTAACACATACTTTTCATTCCAAAATCAATTCTACCGTCAAATCAAAGGTGCCCCAATGGGATCCCCTCTCTCTCCCGTAATAGCTGATATCTACATGGAGCATTTCGAAACAATAGCCCTGTCATCATCAAATCTCAAACCCACTTGCTGGTTACGGTACGTTGATGACACTTTTGTCATTTGGCCCCATGGTGAAGATACGTTAGATCTCTTCCTCTCCCACCTGAATGGAATACACCCCAGTATTCAATTCACAATGGAAGTTGAGCCTGAGGAGTCTTTACCATTCCTTGATGTACTTATTCAAAAACAGCCACCTCACAGTTTTTCCTATTCCGTGTACCGAAAACCCACCCATACAAATCGGTATCTCAATGCCCAGTCACATCATCACCCCGCCCAACTCAGTTCAGTTGTCAACACTCTTGTTTCTCGCTCTATAAGGCTTAGTGACGACAATCACAGACCATCTGAAATAAATTCAATAAGGCAAACACTCTTACAAAACGGCTACCATAAAACCCAAATCAATAGGAGCATTCAGAAACAACTAAATCCCATTCCATCTAATAAAGAAAACTTGCCGCCCGATCAACCCAAAATCTTTCTACCTTTTATCAAAGGTGTCACTGACAAGATTAGTAGAATTCTTACCCCTCTAA
Source organism: Diabrotica virgifera virgifera (assembly GCF_917563875.1). NCBI lineage: Eukaryota > Metazoa > Arthropoda > Insecta > Coleoptera > Chrysomelidae > Diabrotica > Diabrotica virgifera. The sequence continues at coordinate 132,089,775 of NC_065447.1, read as the reverse complement.
ATATCAAAACCGTCTTCACTACTCACTCCAAGTTGTGCAATCTTGTCAGATCCGTAAAAGACCAAATCCCCAATGAAGACCATGGTGTCTACGAGATACCTTGTTCCAGTTGCCCACGGACATACATAGGACAGACAAACCGACGAATCCAAAACCGTATCTACGAACATTCCATATCTGTAAAACATTCCGACACTACTTCAGCCCTTGCCCAACATCATATTCAGACAGGTCACCAAATAGATTTCGAGAAAGCAAAAACCATCGCCCCTGTCCGCTCCTTAAAATCGAGAATCATCCGTGAAGCCATCGAAATTGAAAAACGCCCTCACAGCCTAAACACACGCGATGACGCCAAAAGACTGCCGGCAACATGGCGACCGCTGCTTCGGCGAATCCCCACGTCAGTCGATCCCACTCAGGCCTCTCCCGCGCATACAATTCCCGCGCGCACTGAGAGTATAAAAGGAGCTACACAGGCGAAGACAGGTCGTCACTCGACACTGAGGAGTAGGTAGATTGAGACCTCAGTGCCGCTTGACCGTTCTCCTAGAGAACAAGACACTACTGGTACGTCGCGAGTGAGGGGAGTAGGCAGATTGAGACCCCGAACTCGAACGGAACCATACCCCTCTTGATAATGGCTCCAAAAAGGGTGCCGAAACGTCGAGTTATAAATTCTCAACGCGGTTCTTCCCGAGAACTTAGTAATTTTCATTTACCTGACCGCGGAAATCTTTCCGAACACATATTATATATATATATATATATATTGTTATATTTCTATTTGATATGAAAATTAAATTTTGATAATTATAAACAGAATTCAATTTAATATAAAATATTTTCAATTTTCTCAACCACGGGCATATAAATTTAGAACAACCTGTATACAACAAATTGTTATATTTAATTTTAAGAAGTGATTAAATAAGACTCAAGTGAAATCGTTAATAGGTCATTATCGTTGTTCGCGGAAGGATCGGTCATTAGCCGATGCTAATTAAGACTAAGTGGAAGTAGATAATAGATCATTAAATTTTGTAATTAGTAGAAAGTAATTTTAGAATGGGAATTAACTATTTTTCTTTTGAAATCCATTAAGCATATTTAGAAAGTTTAAAAATTGGTTTTGAGGAATACTGCGAATGAGAGTTGGTGGTGGAAGTTTGATTTGTGAATCTGGAAGGGATATTTAGAAATTAGGGGAATGAATGACAAATAGAGATCAGAATGTTTTGAGCTGTCGAGAAGTGAAGTCGAGTAAGAGACGGTAGTGTACGGAGAGTGAGAAAGCCTGTGTAGTTCCGTGAGTGTGGAGTATCTATCGTAGAACGAGAGGTAGGCCAGGTTGAGAGTAAAAGAACCTCCTTGAGCCAAGAGTTCCCGGTAGCTGATTGCAGTTTCGAAAAAGGTAGAAAACAGCATCACGACAGAAGCAGGAAACGAGAGCTATACGAGCTAGTTTCAGAGGAGAACATTACTGGAAGCCAGGACGAGGTTTTGATTGCAGCCAAGGATAGCAGGAAACGGGTCTTGTGTGAAGACATTCTCAGTGCACCAGAAAAAGGTCAGTCTCATTTGTTTGGACATGAATGTATGGGTTTTTCGTAGTAAATACCACATTTAAAATTGAAGAAATATAATCAATAATATCAGAAAAGCTTCATCAAACTTAAATAGAATTGTTGCTAATAAATCATAATAGTTAAATGTTAATAAAAACTTTCAATTGGAAATCAAAAGGAAATAAGATTCCCATGTGTAAATGTTATGTTTAAGAATAATAAGATATAGCAAATATTAAGCAGTGATTGCCATTTAAATAAAATAAACAATATTTTGATTACAATTGTAACCCATATGTGTTATTATTTTACTCTTTTCTTTCCTATCCCGATTAGGAACCATTAAGAAATACTTAGAAGCCACGTATGTAAGTAATTAATTTTATAAAAAGCCCTGAGATTGAAAACATATTGATATGTGATCTGGTAAATTAATTAGATTATTATTAATGCATTGATTAAATTAAATGACATATAAAAATATTATCTCATATCAATAATCAAGATCACATCAATATATATATATATATATATATATATATATATATATATATGTCTTCATATCAAGGCGAGATCCGTTTGTATCATAAGCTATACAAGATGAGATCCGTTTTGCAAGGCGAGATCCGATTTTGGATCTCACCTTGTATTCACGTGTATATAGTGACATCTCGATGTAACAATGGTTAGGGTACAAGGAAATCGATTTTTGTCTGGACCTCATTTTGCATCCCTTTTGGTGAATTTTATATTGCAGTGGTTCCACTAAATCCGCTGTAGAGGGCAGCGCGCGCGATCCGTTGTGTATATGGTAAATATATATTTTGCAGACAACCCGAGATCCGGTAAATTTGGAAACATCGCAAATGAATTTCACGGTCAGCTCTCTCACTCGGCTTATGTCTAGCTTGAATAAGAATGTTTACATTATTTAAGGGCTCTGTCCAGAAAGGCGATTGTCAAATATCTCGAGAACTAGACGGCATATCGAAAAAACTTTGGAATGCTTTTTGAATGGTTTTTCAAAATCTATATACTTATGCAATAGCAGGGTTCTTATTCTGCCTGCGAAAGCGGTGGGTGTAGCAACTTTGAATTTTCAACTGAAACACTTTATTTTTAATTAAATAGTTGAAATTTAGAATTAAAAATACACAACTTTTGTTTGAATCGATAATAGCTTCTTTAATCCAGTCGGAAGAGCTTCAAAATCGTCGTTTTGATGACATTTTTAGGGTTTAGGGGTACCTCAGGTAGTTAGCTTAAAACGTAAGAAATAAATTTGAATAGTTAATGTTTATTGATAAACAAAGCTCCGATTCTATTTTACTTCAACTCATTTTAAGGCTATTTCAATAAACTAATCGGTTCTTTTTTCAGTTTTTTGGTAAAACATTGTAACTTATAGACGAAAATTCTTAAAATCGGCTATTTTTCATTTAAATTGTCAATAAATAATTAAATTGAGAAAAAATTGGTCAGATTTACATAAATTTTGTTATTCCGTCCATATAGAAACTAAAACAATTGTTACGTAGTTACACTGAGTGTCATAAAAACCGTGTATTTTTACTCATTTCTTTGAGCTATTTCACGTAATATCGAGATATAAGTTGTATTTTTTACATAAGTTATATTAACGTTAAACTGACTTAATTTATAGTTTTATAAGCAATAATTAAGTATAGCGAAATTTATAAAACCTTGTTTAAATTGTTTTACATGCTCTATAATGCGGTTATCTTAAATTTTGTTTTGAATGTTTTTCTTCTTACTGGTAGACAAAAAATGGCAAAATGTGCATTTTTTACATAAAATTGTTGATAACCAACATAGTTACTACTCAAAATATTAAAAAAACTAACCGTCGGTATAACAAGTTGCCTGGAAACCAGATGGAGAACAGTACCATAAATGTTTTAGACTTTTTAGCACTTTCTTTAAGCGAAATTTAAAATCATTTACCACCCATGTACACTCATTACGGAATCTGTTACAAGAATTTCAGCGATTTCAGCCATTTTTTCAAAATTTATTTGGATTTTCTCTAGTAATCCTTCCAAAAGACAATACATAAATGGTGAATACCTTTTACACCAACTTCAAGGAGGGTAATTTATACAGGTACATACCTGGAATTATTATATGGACCGTTCACTCTTGTTAGAGTATAGTTTGCTCAAATATGAGCTCTTTTAATCCATTTCACGCGGTAAATTAGTCCGCTTTTCCTTTAGGTCTTAGGTCATAGGTTGTGATGTTTTTTTGCCCTATCTACTATCTTCTTCCACTCTCTCCGGTCCTAAATATTTTCTCTCCAGTTTGCAATTTCCATCTTTGATATATCGTCTAGCAGTTGATCTTCCCATCTAATTTTTGGTCTTCCTCTTGGTCTATTTTTTACTGGTTTCCAGTTCATTATCTTCCTGATCAGTTCTTCTACCCCTCTTCTTTGTGTGTGCCCAAACCATCTGAGGCTTTGTGCTTTAATGAATTTTACTATATCTTCTCCTTTATTTATATTTATTATTTCATGGTTCATCAGCTTTCAATATTCCCCTGTTTCTGTCTTTACTGGGCCATGTATCCTTATAATTTTTCTCTCAATTATTTTTAACTTTTCTTCGTCTTTTTTCGTAAGGCACATTACTTCTGCTCCATAGGCTATCACTGATCTGATTGCTGCTGTGTATATTTTTGATTTTGTTTTTTTTTGCTCAGGTTTTTGTCCTTGAGTAGTTGGTGATATTTCCAATATACTCTATTACCTGCTTTAATTCTGTCGTTTATCTCTATACTCCTTCCGTTTTTGCCGTCCACCATCACCCCCAGGTATTTGAAGCAATCTACTCTCTGGAATGTATTTTCACCTATCTTTATTTCTGCTATTCTGTTTACATTGTCTCGTGTGCTTATAAGATATTTTGTTTTATTCTGATTGATTATTAGTCCTCTCGTCTTTGCTTCTCTTACCAGGGTTAAAAGTGCCTCTTCTAGTCTTTTTTTATCTCGTGCTACCAGTCCCAGTTCATCTGCATATCCTATGATCTGTGTTGAGCTTTGAATAATTGTCTTTTTCAGCCCTGTGTCCCTAATTACTCCTTCTAGAGCGATATTAAATAGTGTCGTTTGTCGTTGACAGACTGTCTCCTTGTCTTACTTCAAGTTCTATTTTGATGTCATTTGTATCGCCCTCATTTGTTTTAACTTTTGCTGTTGAGTATTTTATTGTCATTCTAGTTAGTCTTATTAATTTTGCCGGTATCTCCATCTTTTTCATTTCTTTTAATAATTGTTGTCTGTATATGCTGTTGAAGACCTGTTGGAAGTCGATGAATAGTATGTGTAATTCTATGTCATGTTCATAGCTTTTTTCAATTGTTTGTGTCAGTACGTGTATTGCATCTATTGTTGATCTTCCTTTGATCTATTGTTCTAAAACCCTATTGTGTATTGATTTAGTCGGTTTCTTATAATTGTGGTCAATATCTTATACGTTGTATTTAGTAGCATAATTGGTCTGTAGTTGCAGCACTTAGTTGGATCTCCTTTCTTAAAGATTGGTGCGATGTGCCCGTTTTTCCATTCTATGGGCATGCTTTCGTCCTTCCAAATTGTAACCATTATCTTGTGCATTCACTTCGTGAGCTCCTCTCCGCCGTTGATGATCAGTTCGTTGTTGATTTCATCTGGCCCTGGCGTTTTGTTTACTTTTAGTTGTTTTAATACCTCCATGAATTCCTAATAAGTAGGTGCGACTTCCTCTTCATCTCTGTTATTTCTTATATCCTCATCCTCTGAATATGCCTTATTGTCGTTTTTGTATAGGTCCGTGAAATGTTTTTCCCAATCTTTTTTGTTTATTTTTGTGACAGATTTTTTGGTAATGTGTTGTTGTTTTATCTATTCGAACAATTTCTTGTTGTCTTTATTATTCGTTTCTAATTCTTGCATTTGTTCAGAGATCCATGTGTTCTTCTTTCTTCTATAGAGTTTCAATGCTTCTTGTTTTTCTTTTCTATATTGGTCCATTTGTTCCTGTTCGGCACTTTGTAGCCATTTGTTTCTTGCGAGGTGCTTCAGTTGACTTTTTTGGTGACATTCCTCATCAAACCATTCTTTCGATTCTTTGTTTTTTTGGAATCCTATTATTTGTTCTGCTGTCTCTATTATGCTGTTCTTTATGTTTTTCCATTCTCCTTCTATTTCTATGTGCTCGTACTGACCCAATTTCTGTTCCAGTTGTTCTGTATATTGTTGCTTTGTTTCTTGCGTTTTCAGATTGGCTATATTCCATTTCCTCCTTTTTCCTTCCTTATGATTATTTGCTTTGATTATTTTCATCTTAAGTTTTGCTATCAACAATATGTGGTCAGTGCCTCCATTTGCCCCTCTATATGACCTTACGTCTTGTACTATTTGTGTCCACTTTTTCGAAATTAGAGTATGATTTATTTGGTTTCCATCCATTCTTCCTGGTATCATCCATGTTATTTTGTTTTCTTTTTTATGTTTATGCCCAGTACTAACTATATATGTATTTGTTGCTGCTGCTAGGTTGCAGATTTCTCCTCCATTATCATTCGTAGTTTCATGAATGATTTCTTTGCCAGCTACATTACGATTATAGTCCTCCTTTCCGATCTTTGCATTGAAATCACCCAATATTATTAATATGTCATTCCTCGGAATATTTTTACAGGTTTCTTCCAGGATGTCTTAGAATTCTGTTTTATCTTCTTGGTTTGCTTCTTCGGTGGGTGCATAGCAATTGACTATCGAGATGTGGGCTTGTTTATTTTCTTATGTAAGATATCCTTTCATTAACTGCTTTGAATTGTATCAGTTTTTCCCTCATTTTTTTGTTCACCATAAATGCCGTACCATTCGTTCCCTGTTTGTTTTTTCCCGAATAATACATGCTAAAGTTTTTCTTCTCAATTTTTCCTTCTTTCTTCCATCGTATTTCCTGTACGGCTAGGATTTATAGTTGGTATTTTTTCATTTCAAGAGCTATTTCTTGGATCTTACCTGCTGCCAGCATGGTTCTAATATTCCAAGAGCCCATTCTAATGGGTTTTGTTCTTTTCTTCTTATTGAGATTCTTTCTTTATTTTGTGTGCGTTATTTTGTTCTCGTTAACCGTTTCCATTTCCGAGTCTTTTTTTGCCATGTCAATATCATATTTCAGCCGCTGTTCTTCGTTTATTAGTTTTTTGAATTTTCTATCAGCTGTTCTTTCTCTTCGTCCCATATCTAGATTTTGCCATTCACTATTAATTTCTTGTAGCCGATTTTCGTTTGCTTACCTTTGCTTATTTCGTCCTTTGCTATTTTAGTTATTTCCTTTTGTATTTCTTTTTCTTTCGATGTCCAATCGTTGTTTATATAGATACGATCTTTATGCTGTTTTAGTTTACGTTTCTTGTTTGGGATTTCCATTTTATCCGTGAGGGCTTCTGTTTCTATTGCGCATACTCTTTCTCCTATTTTTTTTTGCACTTCTTAGTTTTATTTGTATTTGTAACTCTTGGGCTCTGAAATTTTCCATTTCTTCTTTTAATTTCTTATAATCATTTGTTTCTACTTTCAACCCAGTTACGATCAAGCTTTTCTTTTTGCTAAATTTCTCCAGTTGCTCCATTCATTCATGTAGCTGTTTTACTTCTTTTTTTAGTTTTTGTTTCTCTGCTTTTACACCCATTAACTCTTTATTGGTTTGTTGTTATTCTTTCCTTATTGGTTTTATTTCCTGAAGCATTTCATCGTTTTTATTCATTAGCTCTTTCATTATTGTAATCATAACATTTTCCATGTCTTCCTTGTTTTCGTTGCCTGCTTTGCTTGGTGACCGTTTTTTAATTTTACTTCTATTAAAACAATCATCCAAGTTTTCTCTTTTGCGTTTCGTTTCATCATCGGTTTCACTTCCTGTGATATTTTTTCCATTTTCTAGGAGTGCAGCGCTAAATACCTGGAATACCGATATTAGATTATCAACAATACTTAAAAAATGAAAGTTACCAATTCACCGGTAGTTAATGCGTTATTTAAAAATTACCTGCGCACCAGATTGCCAGTTGGTCTGTAATTAGGATGGGGATTAAAATAGATACGAATTCACCGGGACCCGGAAATATGCACACCCTGATATTCTAGTTACGTAAGCTCGTCCGATTGGCGCATGACGTTAACAACAGAGTAAAGCATAGTCCCGTCTATGCGTTCGTAATACGAACGCGAATGAAATTTGAGAATAGTACAAATGAATGAATTATGACTAAAAGAAACTAAGTGATTTTTATAGTTTAGAGGAAAATTATTAAACTATTTACTTTTATTTAAATTGATTTTCAGTTATTTGTAAAGTTCCCAGTTTCTTGATTATATTGGTATCCGGAAAATAAAAATATTCATATAATCGATATCTACTAAAACTATTATATTTCGTTAGTTGGAAAAAATTGATTAGTGTCCTACACATTAGTAAATATAATTTTTACCAAGGGGAAGAAAAGCCCCAAAATAAAACCATAAATTTAATGGATTGATAAAAAACAAAATTTTTTACTTTTTAAATAATGTATTTCATCAGATTTAAGTAAGAGGCTTGGAAAAGACAAAAATAAGTTTTACAGTTTTCATGCCATGCACTTTATTTAAATTTTGTGCATGTGAAATAGACGTACATACAGCAACTATGTAGCAGTTTTTATAATTTTTCTTTTACGCAATGTCAGGTTGTTAAGAGACTTGTTTAATTCTTTAATTCGGAAGTACATCCGAGACCTAAAAAATAACTTGTTCGCTTTGTTAGAACAGTCTACAGTTACACTTTTGGACATAAGGTTTTCTAAATAATTTTTAGTTACCAAAATGGAATCACCATTCATGTGGAAGGAAAAATTGTCTCCAGGTACTTAATATATGACAAGAGAATGTCTGATGGTTTACATAAATCACACTTACTCAAATGATCAACCCACGTGTACGTTGAAACATCTTCGGATTGAATACTGGAGTCCTTCAATTTATGGCAGATATAACCAGCCAAATTCTCCAAACCATCATACTCGAGGTCACTAATGTTTTTTCATTCTAACTCTCATTGAAAACTTGAAAATCCACAACTGTTTCGTTGTTAGAATCCAGCCTTTGGATCAATTGTCCAGAAATTGGTAAATCTGGGATGTCGTCTGTTTAAACGTTCGAAAATTCGTTCCGTTGTCTCTCCTACCCGTATATAACTTTTATAAAATAAAATAAAGCTTTTTGTTAACACTAAAAAAATTTTAATGGGTTTTCCCCGAAAAGAGCTTCATTTTTTGGTACTATGTATCACGTTAAAATATTTGATTTGGAATTTGAAGGATAAGATCGTCTTTTTTATGAGCTACAAATTTACTTTTACTGGTTCTATAGACTAAGAATATACCATTTTTTCGTTTTTTTTATATGCTACATTTTTTCCAAGAATATTTTTTCGATATAATACTTACTTTTTGAGTATTTGCGAAAAACCGCCGAAAAACGTGTTTTTTTTTTGTTGAAAAGTAAATATTTTTAGTCGCAAGTGACTCTAGTACCTACTACTAAATTAACCTAGTACCTAAGTTAAAAAAACTCTATAGAACAAAAGTTGCTTAAACTTAGTCAGATCTGTTTCCGGACTTATTTTAAACGTATATTTTTTCACACTCCAAGTAAAAGCAATCAACGGCACAAATTCAACTTTGAAGTGGGGGATGGGTAGAATCTAAATCCAAATTTTCATGCAATTAGGAGTTGACCCTGAAAATTATGTGTGTTTCTTTTTATCTTTTAAATCATTTTACTTAAAATCATTTTTTAACTATTAAATAATAATTACATATTGAGTTATTTTATTTTTTAAACTTTAATAATATTTATAAAAAATTTTACTTTCTTGTAATGTATTTTTAAAACAAGCAATCATTTAAATAATTATTTTGTAACAATTTGTATTATTTAAGAATATAATAATTACATTTTGGTTTCGTAGTAAGTGTTTTTTAAGAATATTAATGTATAGTTTTAAAATATTGTATTGCAAATAATTATCATTATTAAATGGTTATTATTTGTCAAGTATTCTTTTTCTTTTTTCACACCCTTATGTATGTAATAAAACTAAGGGACTTTCTGAAAGGTCAATCGTAGACTTTAAAGACACAAAAGAAGCGATACTTAAAAGTTACGCCCATTATATATCTTTATATCGTGGGAAATATACAATACAACACGAGCTCCAACCGCTCGACTAATACTCTTTAGAGCTGGCATCAGTGTGTGATCTCGCGTTGAACGGTAAATATCTAAAATTTCGTATATAAGTCCCCCCCTTTACTTTTCAGCCACGGATCTCGTTTCGCTGTAAATTTATCAGAAAAATTTAAGTACAAAAATCTTTTCCCCTCTAAGTGTGCCATGATTAATATGTTAATTATAAAGATACTTATGAACAATATACTCCAATAATTAATTTCCTATTGGTGGATCTCGGGTTGTCCTCGATTTAGTCGGATCTCGCCTTGATATGAAGACGTATATATATATATATATATATATATATATATATATATATATATATATATATATATATATATATATATATATATATATATATAGATGCACGTTAAGTTGTGACTTCCGGTATACAGAAGAGGCTGTCCGACTTCCACCTTTTCTACTAGGAATTATTTTTTTAAAATTGTGTATTTGGTAAAAGGGGGGCTTATAAAATGGGTCTACCTATTGAGGGGAAAGGATTTCCCAAAATAAATTTTGTATATATATACGTATATACCGAAGCGTACAGCATACGTTATGGCTTCCATATATAGGGTAGTTCAAGGCGCGTTGTCACTTCCAGCGGTGTTGTCATATTTTGGAAGTCACAACGACTCGTCTGCTAGATTTACCTCCTATTTTGAGCGTAATGTGTGATCTTTTGAAACTTTGACTGTGAATACAGTTGTCTGTGTTTTAAAGTTGTCTATTTAAATTAAAATATTGATATTCTTTTGATTATACAGGTTTACAAAAAAATACATTTCGGACTATTTGACGAAACCATATGACTAGGGGGTTTTTGGGGTCGCTGGTTACGAATCCGGGGTTCGCTAACCTCTATCACGTCAGGTAAAGGTTATTTCAAGGACAAATCAAGATAAATCGACAGTCGCTCTGAAAAAGTATATTAGGAGGTTTTTGGGGTCGCTTATAACGAATCCAGGATCCGCTGACCTCTATCACGTCTAGCTGAAGGTCATTTCGAGGTCAAATCAAGATAAATCAACACAATCGCTGTGAAAAAGTATATTAGGGTGTTTTTGGGGTCCCTGATCACAAAACTGGGGCCCGTTGAGCTCAACCACGTCAGGTAAAGGCCATTTCAAGGTCAAATCAATTTTGTTAACTCCTCCTGATTTGAACTTGAAATGACCTTTACATGACGTGGTAGAGCTCAACGGACCGCAGTTTTCATGATCAGCGACCCCAAAACTCCCTATACTTTCAGAGCGATTGTGTCAATTTATGTTGATTTGACCTTAAAATGACGTTGAACTAGACGAGATAGAGGTCAGCGGACTCCGGATTCGTCTTCAGCGACCCCAAGAACCCCCTAATATACTTTCTCAGAGCGACTGTCGATTTATCTTGATTTGACCTTGAAATGACCTTTACCTGACGCGATAGAGGTGAGCAGACCCCGGATTTGTGATCAGCCACTCCAAAAACCCCCTTGTCATATGGTTTCGTCAAATTGTCCGAAATTTAGTTTTTTTTTTTGTAAACCTGTGTTATTTATGATAATATGATTGATATTTATTTTACAAAAATACTAATATATTATTATTGCTGTAAAATGGATTTATTGGAATTAATTAAAAAAGTGTTAATAGTAAGTCATTTATTTATGAAAATTATATCAAAAATGTTAATAAATAAATTTGAACTTATAGAAAATTTTAATATTTTAGATTTTATTACAGGCACCGTCCTTTTAATTTTTGATATACCAATAATAATATGTAATAAAAAATTAAATGGCTAAACACTCCAGGTGGGGATTAGCCGCTAAAAAGCTATCTAGATCCATCTTTTTCGAGCAGATTTTTCCCAATCTGCTACTCGATACTATTGACTATGCTTCTCCATTTCTTTCTATCCTCTTTCTTTTTCTGCTAGTCTCTAATTCCTGCCCTATATAAATCTTCCTTTAATTCCTGTAACCATTTATTCTAGTTCCTCCGCGTCTCCTTCTAACTCCGGGTCTCCATTGTAAAATTGAGTTTATAGTTGTTGCGCTACCTGCTCTCCATATATGCCCCAACAATCCAACTCTGTGCCCAAATCTGAAAATCTGGAATAATATCTACCCGGGTCGAAACATTTTTTTTTAATATATGAGAATAGTTATTTATGAAACGGAGCGAGTGCTATACATCGCGTAAGTTCGCAAAAAGTACTTCACGCACAATTTCATACAATATTTTATCTACGATAAACAAATAAAAATACTGTAACTCTTCGTCACTGGAATTCATTTCTATTCTACAATTTTTAGAACTTTGACATATAAAAATTCTAATTTCTTTCAAACCACAAAACTGTCAAATTTTTTTTTGTAATTTATTGCTCATTATGTCATCACCTCTCTTGTGCTCTGCACAAGAGATCTAAGGTTAGAGCTAAGAATAAGGTTGGCTAGGTGCTACGTTTTCTCGACTCTGTTTTACGGAATGGAAGCTTGGACCTTGAATGCGGCATCAATGAAAAAACTGGAATCATTCGAGATGTGGGTATATAGAAGAATTCTAAAAATATCATGGACAGAACACGTCACAAACAAAGAGGTTCTGAGAAAGGTGAATAAAGAAATGGAAGTCTTAAATACAATTAAAACCAGAAAATTGGAATATCTCGGACATATTACACGTAGAGCGAGATACAACTTGCTCCAACTCATTATGCAGGGAAAGATTCAAGGAAAAAGAAGCATAGGGAGACGCAGAATATCGTGGTTGCGCAACCTGAGAGAATGGTACGGATGTACATCAAACGAACTTTTCAGAGCAGCCGTCTCCAAGGTCCGAATAGCTATGATGATTGCCGACCTCCGTCGCGGAGATGGCACTTGAAGAAGAAGAAGATGTCATCACCATGAAACGCGAAAGTTAAGAAAGAATATTTGATTATATGAAAGTGTGTTAAAAACAGTGAGAAAAAGTAAATCCCGTTTAAAATACATTGTTACTTCATGCTTACTTTAAAGCACTGCTATCTATAATGACAGTTTTCACAAACTAAAAATTTATATATTATAATATGACATAGAGTAGATAAAAGTCATTTATTAATTATTAATTGATTATAGTCAGAAGAAAATTAGATCATGCACCCCTTGTTTTTTATAATTGTTAACATACTAAATTACATATCCAATAATTATTGTTATCCATTAAATAGATCGATGCAGATCGGCCTTATATCGGATCCTCTTCTATTAGTCCGTTCGCTGACGGTAAAATATTGCAAAACCCATAAATTTTAAAAAACCAATTAAGATTGACATGAAATTTGGCATACACATAGGTAACATATCAAAGAAGAAAATTGATATTGTGCCGATGTTTTCTTTTGCCATGGGGGTGACTTTCACCTCGTCTAGGGATGAAAAAATATACGTTTCAAATAAGTCCGGAAATGGATTAACTGACTAATTCTAAGGAACTATTGTTCTTTTTTGTTCATTTTTCAACAAAAAAAAAACACATTTTAACGGTTTTTTTGCAATTAACTCAAAAAGTAAGTATTTTATCGAAAAAAACATTCTTAAGAAAAATACAGCCCATAAAAAAATGGTGTACTTATGTATGAGCTCCCTAGACCCAGTAAAAGAAGAGTTGTAACTAATGACAAACAGGTTCATACACGTCAAATTTCAAATTGAATATTCCAACGTGAAGTGTCAAAAACTAAAGCACTTTTTGGGGAACACTCATTACAACTTTTTTGTAGTGTTTAAAAAAAGGTTAAAAAGTTTTTAGCATTAAATTAAGGAAGTTAGCAAATAAAATTTATCGTCACCACTTCACAAGTTGATTTACTCGTGTATGTATTGTTTATAAATATGATCTGTAAGCTTCATTGGTTCAAAGTGCTTATTTTTGAAGGGGATGTAATTGAAAGCGATTGAACTAGTCACTAACCAACTGTGTATGCCAATTTTGAACAGCCATATCTTAACCAATATTTGTCTCAAAGAAAAAAACATAATCCTAAATATTCAGATAAGCAAAACCTACATTTTTTACACTTTGTAATTTTTGGTAGCACTAATAAATTTTGTCATTTTGAAAAAATAAGCATCTCTTTCAAAATTTAAACAATTTTACTTTAAAACCCAATTTTTTCAAAAATTAGCCCTTACTAAGCCCGAATTAAGGGGTGATTTTCGGAGTTTTTTTAAGAAAAATAGGACCTACTTTATTTTGAAAGTATCTTTCTTAATTTTAACGCTAGAAACTTTTTTAGAAAACATAAAAAAGATTTTTTAAAACTTTAAAAAGTTGTAATAAGTTTTCTCAGAACAGTGTATCATTTTTTAGTTGCTATCATTTTTTGGTTATTTCACGTGAAATTATTCATTTTTAAATTTGACGAATATGAACCTGTTTCCTGTTTTGCATTAGCTACAAAGCTACAACTTTGCTTCTACTGATTCTAAAAAGTTATACGTACATCAATTTTGTTACTTTATAAGCTATATTTTTAATGTTTTTCCCGATAACATACCTACTTACTTTTTGAGTTATTGGCAAAAAACCGTATAAAAGTGTTTTTTGTTGAAAAATTGACATATCGACTAGCCAATAACTCAAAAAGTATTAACTTAGTGAAAAATTCTATATAACAGAAGTTGCTTAGAATTAGTGTGTTTATCCATTTCCGAACTTATTTTGAACGTATATTTTTCCCCTCCGATTAGAGTAGAAACTCAACCCCCAGGGCAAAGTTTTCTTTTCACTTTTTTCTTTTACATGGGTCCTATGTGTAAGCTAAATTTCACGTCAATCCGTTCTTTAAAATTTGGAGCAAAAACCGTTAATGAACTATACTATCTCCGTAAGATCGTAAAAAACGAATCAGAATATTTTTCCTATCGACTAAGATACAACCTGGAATACCTACTTTCAATACACCAATAATAATTATTATTGCGTTTTTTATAAATGCATAAAAGCATAATATTTTAGTGCATATTTCAATTCAACTGTTTTTTGCATAATTTAAGGTTTTTTAAGTGCATATTTCCCGATCTCTATTAATTTAATGTATTTCTCCACGAGTTTACAGCAAAAATCTTGATAATTATGTTTGTTTTGACTGTTTTGTTTGTATAATTATTGTTTTAATATACAGTCAAAGTCTCCCTTCAATCCCAAACATTTTTAAAAGAAAATACAATTTTTATTGGATATGTTCAATCAAGCAGACATTCCGTTAACATTTTTAGTCACAACATAATATCAATGTTAAAGTATTATTAGAGCAACGCGTTATGGTGTCACATTTCTTTTAATGACCGACACACAAAATATTTTAATGACCGTTCCCACACTAAGAACCAGATTTTTATTACCTACTGCTGATAAGGTAAAGAGTTATCAAATATCACTCGTTGTCATCTCTGTGTTAATTTGAAATAATAAAATATAAATATTGTAGTTTTGTATTCTAAAATATTTGGAAAAAATACCTATGTATTTTTTTTTTTTTTCATTTAGGTACACATCATTTTAAGGGATTGTCCGGAAGAGTACAGGCTCAATATATCGGCAAATGAATTTTGTTTTAAATACCGTCCGTGGTGCTCGTTGGGGATAGGCGCAAAATCTTGGTCCAGTGCTAATTAAATGCATTAATTTTTTTCGAATTCTGAGAAAACTAATAAGTATTTTTGAAAAATTTAAACGCAGAATGGAAGCTTACATTATTACCGAGGGCAGAAAGTCCCTGAAAACTTATATAATGTTTATTTTAATAAATTATATACCCAATATATGTTTATTTTAATAAAGATAATGGGATGAAAAAACAAGAGAAAAGTTAGTGTGATTTTTAATTTCGAATATTTCATTCAAAAGAAACTTTTTTTATTCTAAAAGTCCCCCGTAATAATGTTATCTTTCATTCTGGGTGTATGTTTTAAAAAATATTTATTAGTTTTCTCAGGATTCGAAAAAAATAAATGTATTTAAATAGCATTGGACAGAGATTTTGCGCCTACCCCCTTAAGAGAGAGTTTACTGTATTTTATATTATTACTAGAATTTATTACTTTAAACTTTTTATCGCTCTTGATTCATTTTATCGTGTATTTAATTACATTCAATTGTAATTGTACATTCAATTTTTTTGTATATTTTTACACGTTTTATTACTTTCGAAATAACAATACCTATAAAATATCTTTTCAGCCTACTTGGGTCCAAAAAAATTTACAATTTTCGGAAATTTCGTTAAATGAGAACATTTACCTACATTTCTTGTATTTATGAGGAAACAGTAGCGATTAACAGGTAGCGAAAACGCGTTCCAAGATTGCGGCTGTAATCTTGAATATTTTTTCGAGATATTTGGCACACGTATTCGTAATATAATAAAGAATGGCGGTACAGACCTTAATTTGAAAAATATATTAATATGTGGAAATTACTCTGTAATTAAATACAATATTAAAAAACGAGCCTGTACCGCAATTAAGAAGAACAAGAAAATAAACTTTTTTTATCCGATGCCTAGATTTTGTGTCATTTTGGAACTACTAAAATTTTTTATTCCATTAGTAGTTCCAAAATGACACAAGATCTAGGCATCGGATAAAAAAGTTTATTTAAAGAAAGTGTATTTTTTTTTCTTCTTAATGGCGGTACGTGCTCGTTTTTTTAATATTGTATGTAATTATAGAGTAAATTCCAGATACTAACATATTTCCGAAATTGGGCTCTGTACCGCCATTCTTTATTATATTACGAATACGTGTGCCAAATACGTCGAAAAAATATTCAAAATTACAGCCGCAATCTTGGAACGCGTTTTGGCTACCTGTTGATCGCTACTGTATCACCTTAAGCTTTTAATAAGATTTTTAAAATTAATTTAGATTATTTAATAGATATACTCACTGGCACGAAAAACGGGCACCCCAAAAAATGGGTCATTTTGATGGGTCGTATCTTCTAAACCTATTGTCCGATTTAAGTATTTTTTTAATATATTATAGCCTTATTCTTTAACAATATCGCTGTAATAATATTATTTCTAGACATGTAAGTTATCATTATATACCGAATACCAGGCGTACCAATCAAACTGGGGTTTTTTCTCAATTTCCACAACAGCCTGTGGAATATTCTAGCCTTTATACAATATTGAAATTAAAACCCAGCTATAGCCCCAGGTTTTCTTAACATTCTGTTTTTTTATTCATTCGCTTATGTTGGATAATAAAAAAGTTAGTTACTTTAACAACTAGCCCTGTTCTTTATCGATACATGGTGTTTCTAAATAAATGCGACAAACTTTAAGGGGTAATTCTGCATGAAAAAATAATGCTTGCAAAAATAAAAGTCTTTTGCCAAGCAATCATTATTTTTTCATGCAGAATTGCCCCTTAAAGTCAGTCGCACTTATTTAGAAACACCCTGTATTGATAAAGAACATGGCCAGTTGTTAAAGTCCATACCTTTTTTATTATCCAACGTAAGCGAATAAATAAAAAAAAAAACAGAATGTTAAGAAAACCTGGGGCTATAGTTGGGTTTTAATTTCAATATTTTATAAAGGCTAGAATATTCCACAGGGTGTTGTGAAAATTGAGAAAAAAACCCAGTTTGATGGGGTACACAGGGTATACAATAAAATTTACATGCCTATCGACAATTTTATTATAGCGATATTGTTAAAGAATAAGGCTATAACATATTAAAAAATTACTTAAATCGGACAACAGGTTTAGGAGATACGAGACATCAAAAATTACCAATTTTTTGGTTGCCCGTTTTTCGTGCCGGTGAGTGTAGATTGAATTAGAAGTTCATTGTAAAAAAGGAAGTAAACAAAAACACGAGAAAAATGAATTTCTATAAATAAATAGGTAAGTAAATATTATAGACTAAAATAAGTACAGATAATATATATTTATAGAGATATAATTAGCTTCATTTAACGCTAACTTTAAAAGTAAAGCAGATTTAAAAGAACGCTATTATTAATGTTAACACAAAAGTATGAAATTATTCATGTTTCATACACAAAATACTAAGTACGATTAGGACCGCGAATCTACAACAGATAAATGTCTGGAAACCGTTACACAGGGTTGCCAAAAAACGGAAGTCACACCGAGCGGTGTGGTATACGGAAGACGCTACGCGTTGTGTACATAACCTGTATAGTAGCACGGGAGCGACACTAGCGCTGGTGATATACCGTCGAACTAAAATCTGATCTTATGAGTATGTTAGATACGATATGACTTCCAGCGAAATTTTTAATATAAGCCTTCTGATACCATCTAGTAGCCAAATTCGTAAAAATATAGGCAAAACGTTGTGACTTCCGAAATCGGAAGTCATAACGGTATATATGAAGTAACAACGTATTACGAGAATCTACTTTGGAAGTCACATGGATACATGTATCAATATATATATATATATATATATATATATATATATATATATATATATATATATATATATATATATATATATATATATATATATATATATATATATTCGGAAAGATTTCCGCGGTCAGGTAAATGAAAATTACTAAGTTCTCGGGAAGAACCGCGTTGAGAATTTATAACTCGACGTTTCGGCACCATTGGAGCCATTATCAAGAGGGGTATGGTTCCGTTCGAGTTCGGGGTCTCAATCTGCCTACTCCCCTCACTCGTGACGTACCAGTAGTGTCTTGTTCTCTAGGAGAACGGTCAAGCGGCACTGAGGTCTCAATCTGCCTACTCCTCAGTGTCGAGTGACGACCTGTCTTCGCCTGTGTAGCTCCTTTTATACTCTCAGTGCGCGCGGGAACTGTATGCGCGGGAGAGGCCTGAGTGGGATCGACTGACGTGGGGATTCGCCGAAGCAGCGGTCGCCATGTTGCCGGCAGTCTTTTGGCGTCATCGCGTGTGTTTAGGCTGTGAGGGCGTTTTTCAATTTCGATGGCTTCACGGATGATTCTCGATTTTAAGGA
Source organism: Diabrotica virgifera virgifera (assembly GCF_917563875.1). Lineage (NCBI taxonomy): Eukaryota > Metazoa > Arthropoda > Insecta > Coleoptera > Chrysomelidae > Diabrotica > Diabrotica virgifera. The sequence goes on along the minus strand of NC_065447.1, from coordinate 132,070,915 downwards.
GCGGACAGGGGCGATGGTTTTTGCTTTCTCGAAATCTATTTGGTGACCTGTCTGAATATGATGTTGGGCAAGGGCTGAAGTAGTGTCGGAATGTTTTACAGATATGGAATGTTCGTAGATACGGTTTTGGATTCGTCGGTTTGTCTGTCCTATGTGTGTCCGTGGGCAACTGGAACAAGGTATCTCGTAGACACCATGGTCTTCATTGGGGATTTGGTCTTTTACGGATCTGACAAGATTTGACAACTTGGAGTGAGTAGTGAAGACGGTTTTGATATTTAGAGGGGTAAGAATTCTACTAATCTTGTCAGTGACACCTTTGATAAAAGGTAGAAAGATTTTGGGTTGATCGGGTGGCAAGTTTTCTTTATTAGATGAAATGGGTCAAATCATGTCGTGACCATCAGGTTATTCCAATATCTCTTCAAGTAAAACATCATACTAAATCTCCATCCATTTCCAGAATTCTTAGATTAACAGGCTTTTCACTTCTTCGAAATTCAATTCATTCCACCCGCCGCAACTTAGACACAACAAATTCCCGACTTTTCAAAACCTACAATGATATCCACTCTTACAATATACATCCATTATTATGGGACACTTTCGATCGCCTTTCTCATCAAAAAGCTCAACACATTTCTGACACCAAAACCCAAACCCAGAAACGCAAACTAGCCCAACTCATCGCTCATCAAAATCCACAACCACCTTCAAATCAACAACCTTCTACTGTTGTACGCAATTTCTCAGATGTTAACATATCCGATTCAGCTACCAAAGCTCTGTCTAAAGGCTTCAATTTTTCTGTCACTCCTCTTTCGATCCCAACGGAGAAAATTATTTGTCAAACTGAAGAAGCTATTTCTCATCTTCCTTCCGACCAAGCCGAAATTGCCAGACAAGATGTCGCCAGAATTCTCGGTACTTCCAAACCCCCACCGACAAATATCAGTCTTTCAGAAAGACGTGCCCTTAAAGAACTCTACAACAACCCTGACATCGTCATCCTTCCGGCAGACAAAGGTGATGCCACCGTCATTCTCAACACTTCTAATTATTTCGACAAAATGTCCGAACTTCTCAATTCTACAGAATACAAACGAGTCCCAAACGATCCCACTACCTATCTGGAAAAAACGACCAAATCCATCATAAATAAGTCCACTCTGCCTCCAGACATCAAAAAATCTCTTACACCCAGAGAAAAATCGTCCCGAATTCCAAGAATATACGGACTTCCAAAAATTCATAAGCCCAACGTTCCTCTAAGACCCATCGTCAGTGCATACAATTGCCCCACTCAGAAATTGGCAAAACATCTCGCCTCATCCCTACAACCACTAGCCGAAAACGCCTTGTCATTCGTCAAAAATTCTTTCCATTTCATTGATCTTCTGAAAAATATTTCTATCTCATCCTCAGATATTCTAGTTAGTTTTGACATTGTTTCTTTATTCACCAACATTCCTATTGATGAAACCATTTCCATCTTGGACTCCAAACATCAAATCCCCCAAGACACATTATCTCTTATAAAACATTGTATGTCTAATACATACTTTTCATTCCAAAATCAATTCTATCGTCAAATCAAAGGTGCCCCAATGGGATCCCCTCTCTCTCCCGTAATAGCTGATATCTACATGGAGCATTTCGAAACAATAGCCCTGTCATCATCAAATCTCAAACCCACTTGCTGGTTACGGTACGTTGATGACACTTTTGTCATTTGGCCCCATGGTAAAGATACGTTAGATCTCTTCCTCTCCCACCTGAATGGAATACACCCCAGTATTCAATTCACGATGGAAGTTGAGTCTGAGGAGTCTTTACCATTCCTTGATGTACTTATTCAAATACAGCCACCTCACAGTTTTTCCTATTCCGTGTACCGAAAACTCACCCATACAAATCGGTATCTCAATGCCCAGTCACATCATCACCCCGCCCAACTCAGTTCAGTTGTCAACACTCTTGTTTCTCGCTCTATAAGGCTTAGTGACGACAATTACAGACCATCTGAAATAAATTCAATAAGGCAAACACTCTTACAAAACGGCTACCATAAAACCCAAATTAATAGGAGCATTCAGAAACATCTAAATCCCATTTCATCTAATAAAGAAAACTTGCCACCCGATCAACCCAAAATCTTTCTACCTTTTATCAAAGGTGTCACTGACAAGATTAGTGGAATTCTTACCCCTCTAAATATCAAAACCGTCCTCACTACTCACTCCAAGTTGTCAAATCTTGTCAGATCCGTAAAAGACCAAATCCCCAATGAAGACCATAGTGTCTACGAGATACCTTGTTCCAGTTGCCCACGGACATACATAGGACAGACAAACCGACGAATCCAAAACCGTATCTACGAACATTCCATATCTGTAAAACATTCCGACACTACTTCAGCCCTTGCCCAACATCATATTCAGACAGGTCACCAAATAGATTTCGAGAAAGCAAAAACCATCGCCCCTGTCCGCTCCTTAAAATCGAGAATCATCCGTGAAGCCATCGAAATTGAAAAACGCCCTGACAGCCTAAACACACGCGATGACGCCAAAAGACTGCCGGCAACATGGCGACCGCTGCTTCGGCGAATCCCCACGTCAGTCGATCCCACTCAGGCCTCTCCCGCGCATACAGTTCCCGCGCGCACTGAGAGTATAAAAGGAGCTACACAGGCGAAGACAGGTCGTCACTCGACACTGAGGAGTAGGCAGATTGAGACCTCAGTGCCGCTTGACCGTTCTCCTAGAGAACAAGACACTACTGGTACGTCACGAGTGAGGGGAGTAGGCAGATTGAGACCCCGAACTCGAACGGAACCATACCCCTCTTGATAATGGCTCCAAAAAGGGTGCCGAAACGTCGAGTTATAAATTCTCAACGCGGTTCTTCCCGAGAACTTAGTAATTTATATATATATATATATATATATATATATATATATATATATATATATATATATATATATATATATATATATATATATATATATATATATATATATATATATATGTATATAATATATATATATATATATATATATATATATATATATATATATATGTATATATATATATATATATATATATAAATAATGATAATTATAACACCCGAAACAAAACAAAAACCTCCTAAAGTCGTAACAAACATCCACTTTGCAATATTTTATAACAACATAAAAGATACGTCACTGTACCATAATTAATAATTAATAGTAATTACTATACCATCTAGCAATGAGATAACAGGTTTCACATTTTATTCTGTATATGTCCATTATTGTGAGTGTGTCGATTTACGTGTAGGTAAGTTTTTGAACATGTTTTATAATAACATCTTGTATTCATTTGTATGCATTTTTAGAATCTTGACAAAGGTGAGAGATATCCACCGAAACGTCGATTTAAATGGAAAAATAAAATCTAATTCCAATTTTTTTTTTTAACATTATTCACTGAACCTAAACCCAAGAAATACAAAATTTAATTAAATATATATATATATATATATATATATATATATATATATATATATATATATATTAATTAAACGAAAAGATTTCTCTGGTATACAGAAGAAATCTTTTCAGACGAGAGCTTGACATGAACTCCAAACACGTCGTGTAGAATATCGGTGGTGGTCGAAGTGAAATAAAATGCAATTGCCGTTTCCTTTCATATCACGGTTCTTCTCCGTTATTGACGAATGTGTAGCGAATAACGTGGCTTTGTAGACAAATCTGTGACACAAAGAGGTGTCTTTTGTCGTTCATCGTCTTTTATGAAGACTTTGAAATTTACATTTTCGCGTCCGCTACGGAAAAGATTTCTTCTGTATACCAGAGAAATCTTTTCGTTTAATTAATATAGATGTTTACCAAGTGTACTGAAGTCTGGTTATTTTATTATTACCAGAAAGGCCAAAAGCATTTTCTTACACCTCGACCATCCACCTAGATGTTCCTGACGAGAGCTTGACATGAGCTCGAAACACGTCGTGTAGAATATCGGTGGTGGTCGAAGTGAAATAAAATGCAATTGCCGTTTCCTTTCATATCACGGTTCTTCTCCGTTATTGACGAATGTGTAGCGAATAACGTGGCTTTGTAGACAAATCTGTGACACAAAGAGGTGTCTTTTGTCGTTCATCGTCTTTTATGAAGACTTTGAAATTTACATTTTCGCGTCCGCTACGGAAAAGATTTCTTCTGTATACCAGAGAAATCTTTTCGTTTAATTAATATAGATGTCGTACCAAGTGTACTGAAGTCTGGTTATTTTATTATTACCAGAAAGGCCAAAAGCATTTTCTTACACCTCGACCATCCACCTAGATGTTCCTGACGAGAGCTTGACATGAGCTCGAAACACGTCGTGTAGAATATCGGTGGTGGTCGAAGTGAAATAAAATGCAATTGCCGTTTCCTTTCATATCACGGTTCTTCTCCGTTATTGACGAATGTGTAGCGAATAACGTGGCTTTGTAGACAAATCTGTGACACAAAGAGGTGTCTTTTGTCGTTCATCGTCTTTTATGAAGACTTTGAAATTTACATTTTCGCGTCCGCTACGGAAAAGATTTCTTCTGTATACCAGAGAAATCTTTTCGTTTAATTAATATAGATGTCGTACCAAGTGTACTGAAGTCTGGTTATTTTATTATTACCAGAAAGGCCAAAAGCATTTTCTTACACCTCGACCATCCACCCAGATGTTCCTGACGAGAGCTTGACATGAGCTCGAAACACGTCGTGTAGAATATCGGTGGTGGTCGAAGTGAAATAAAATGCAATTGCCGTTTCCTTTCATATATATATATATATATATATATATATATATATATATATATATATATATATTGATACATGTATCCATGTAACTTCCAAAGTAGATTCTCGTAATACGTTGTCACTTCATATATACCGTTATGACTTCCGATTTCGGAAGTCACAACGTTTTGCCTAAATTTTTACGAATTTGGCTACTAGATGGTATTAGAAGGCTTATATCAAAAATTTCACTAGAAGTCACATCGTATCTAATATACTCATAAGATCAGATTTTAGTACGACGGTATATCACCAGCGCTAGTGTCGCTCCCGTACGAGAATACACGTGATATACACAACGCGTAGGGACTTCCGTATACCACACCGCTCGTTGTGACTTCCGTTATTTGGCAACGCTGTCTAAACGTTCCCAGACGCCAAACATGTAATTGTTATAGATTTGCGGTCGTAGTATTTTGTGCAGCTGTTATTTAAATATGAGTAATAGCAGATCTGCTTTACTTTCATAGTTAGCGTTAAATTAAATATATTATCTCTATAATTAGTATATTATACATGTACAAAATTCAAAGTGTCCATTAAATAATCTAAATTATTTTTTAAAAACCTTATTAAAAAATAAATGTAGGTAAATATTATTTTCATTTCACGAAATTGCCGAAAATCGCGTATAGGTATTTTGGACCTAGGCTGAAAAGTCAATTTTAGTGATTGTTACTTTGGAAGTAATAAAAGTATAAAAACCCACAAAAAAATTGAAACAATGAATCAAAAGTGATAAATAGTTCTAATAAAGTAATAAATTCTAGTAATAATATGAAATACAGTAAACTCTCTCTTAACGGACACCTCCCTTTGCCGGGCACCTCCTCTATATGGACGGTTTTTCAAACAAAAATAATTCGGCGATATATGAACCTGTACCCTTCAACTGACAACTGACACTCAACACCGGACGTTGACAGTAAAAATGATGTGTAAATGCGGATCTTCTTCTTCTTAGGCCGTCTTCTAACCAAGGTTGGCGATCACCTTTTTAAACGCTTCTCTGTCTTTTGCAAAGTGAAATATCTGTTCAACACTGAGGTTAGTCCAATCTCTGATATTCCTCAGCAATGATTTCTTCTTTCTTCCCAAACCTTTTTCCCCTCTACTCTTCCTTGCATGATGACGTGTAGCAGAGAGTATTTATAGTTACGAAGTATGTGGCCCCGATACGATGTTTTTCTTATTTTAATTGTGTTCATATCCTGCCATGTCCAATTCTTCTTAACACTTCTTCGTTTGAGACTTTTGCAGTCCAAGGAATTTTCAGAATACGCCTATTGGGACCGTGCAAGTTCGGCAAAGCGACCTCTATTTCTACGCTCTGTACTTTTATTCGCACTTTTAATTATATTGGCCAATTATATTAGTCCTGATTGCTGGATAATTGTCAAGGCCATAGTCCAAAAAAATAATAAGAAGAAAAAATAAGATGCAGGTTATGCTATGCAAACGTAAACAATTGTATGTAGTAAATAAAATTAGTTATTAAAATGGAGTACTGCAAGCAAAATACAATTAATTAAATTTACCTTTATATAATAAGTGCATATCATATCAATATTGTGGAGCAATATATAATTTTTCTGCTTCAATGACAGAAGGTATGAAATATACGTCAATTTGACAATTTCAATTGACAATATGAATTATTTAAGATAGTTGAAATATTCTCCGCGACTCGCGCACGGTCGTTTCTCGTTTCCCTTCCAAGTACTTGCACACCGCGAATACAGCCACATCTCGAATGCCTCCAATTTTTTTACGGATTGTGCTTTTAGAGTCCAAGCTTCTACCCCATATAGTAGTTGCGACCAAACATAACATTCGACGAACCTCAATCTAATGTCCATACTCAATTTCTTATTTGTAAACATTAACTTGAATTTTATAAATCCTTTTTGAGCTATTTCTATTCTCACCTTTATTTCCTCATCTTGATCTAATTGTGAGTTTATAATTGCTCCTAGGTATTTATACCTCTCGACTCTTTCTATCGGTTTACCTCCAATGTCAGATGTATGTTGTCAACAGGGTTTTTTGAGATCACCATTAATGTGGTTTTATTTATATTCATTGTTAGTCCCATCTTTTTGCTTTCTCTCTTAATGATATCTAGGAGAATTTGTAAATTGTCTATATTCTCTGCCATGATTGCGGTATCGTCTGCAAATCTTATGTTATTAATGATGCTCCCTCCAATCCTTACACCTTCAATTCTTTCCCATAGTGCCTCCTGAAATATTAGTTGGGAGTACACATTGAACAATTGTGGCGACAGCACCCATCCGTGAACGACAGCACGTATCCGCAAATGTGGATAGCAAATATAAAATGAAGAACTTTTTCCAAACATTTTACGATATAAAACTACATTTTTTATTATTTATTAAGCTCAATATTCCTTGTTGGCCTAGGAATAAAACGTTTACATTTCTGATTATATTTTATTTTAGTCTTATAAATTTTATATAATTCCAATTCAGTCCCCATTTATACAATCTTTCACCACCTACTCCCCTCTCCTTCAGTTCAATGCTAGTTGTTTCCATCTCTCAATGTTACTTTTCTTCAGGTCTTCGTACACACTGTCCTCCCATCTTTCTCTTGGCCTGCCTTTCCTTCTCTTTTGTTATGGTCTACGTAAGAGTACCATTTTGGCATTCTTTTACTTCTCATTCTTTCGATTTGCCCCAAATATTATTCTCTGTGCTTTGATCGTCATCGTTATCGTTGGCTCTTTATACAGTTCTTCCAATTCTTTATTGGTTCTTCTTCTCCACTGATCTATTTTCGCACCTCCATATTATATTGCTCTTAGCATTTTTCTCTTCAATCTTTCTAAAAGGTCTGTTTCTGACTTTTCAGCACCCATGTTTCGCATGCTTTGCGTATGATACTGTAGGTCATTTTTTATCGTTTCAAATTGATACATAGCCCGATCAAAGAATAATCTGACCCAAAAAAAATAAAGAAAGGATGAAAATTTGGGAATAGGTAGTTGAAATTGTCTATTATTATATAAGAAAAAGTTGACTACTCTACACACCCTTCATTTTACAAAAATGGAGGGGAATACCCCTTCTCGGGGGTGAAAAATATAGAGTTATTTGCGAGTGAATATATTCATTTTTAACAACAAAAAACATGTTTTTAGACGGTTTTTCGCAAATAACTCAAAAAGTAAGTATTTTATCGAAGAAGATATTCTTGTAAAAATATAGCTTATAAATAGTGAAAAGAATGGAGTACGCATGAAATCTGTATACCCAGTAGAAGCGGAGTTGTAACTAATGAAAAGTAGGTCCTTATTCGTCCAATTCCAAATCGAATATTTCAAAGTGAAATAACCAAAAAACGGAGCACTTTCCGGGGAAAACTTATTAAAATTTTTTTTAAAGTGTTTAAAAACAGGTTTATTTTTGTTTTTTTTTAACTTCTAACATTAAAAGTAAGTGAGTTACGCTCAAAATATTTTTGCTCCCTTTTATATTTTGGTAAAAACAATCGCGAAAATCACCCCCTAATTAGCATCCCAAATAAAATAAATCGTTACTGCTTCACAAGGTATTTTGTTTATGTATTCTTTATAATGATCTATAAGTTTTATTGGTTCAAACTGTTCAATTTTGAAAAAAAATTGGTTTTAAAATAAAAATTTTTTTCTGATTTTGAAAAAAATTCCTTTTTTTTTCAAAATAACTGAAAAATTATTAGTAATGCCAAAAATCTCAAACAGTAATAAAATGTACGTTTTGCTTTTCTGATTATTTTGGATTTTTTGTTTTCATGGTAGACAAAAATTGGTTATGCTAAGACTTCAAAATTTGCATACACTCGTGATTAGTGACTTGTTCAAGCCATTTTAACTAAAGCCTTTTCAAAAAGAAGCACTTTGAACCGATGAAACTTACAGATCATATAAAGAATACATAAGAAAAGTAAAGTGTGAAGCGGTAACGATTAAATTTATTTGAGATGCTAATTAGGGGGTGATTTTCGCGATCTTTATACAAAAAAATAGAAAGGGTTGAGCCCTTTTATTTGCGTAACAATATTTTGAGCGTAACTCACTTACTTTTAACGTTAAAAGTTCTTTTAAAAAACAAAAATAAACCTTTTTTTAAACACTTTAAAAAAGTTGTAATTTATTTTCCCTGAAAAATGCTTCGTTTTTTGGTTATTTCACGTCGAAACATTTGATTTGAAATTTGACGAAGAAGGACCTACTCCTCATTAGCTACAACTCTGCTTCTACTGGGTCAACAGACTTCATGTGTACACCATTTGTTTCTCTTTTTTATAAGTTATATTTTTGCTAAGAATACATTTTTCGATAAAATACTTACTTTTTGAGTTATTTGCGAAAAACCGTTCATAAGCATAAAAATGAATTCTACAATTCTACATCTCCTCCATTTTACAAAAATGGAGGAGATGTAGAATTGTAAACATTTTCTTATATAATAATAGACAATTTCAACTACCTATTCCCAAATCATTCTTAATTTATTTTTTGGAGGTTTTCGATAAGTTTTGTATTCCTTGATCGGGCTAACAGATCTTTACACGAGTGATATTTGATATTAGGTATGAATACTGTTTACGCTATATTAATTATGTAATACAAATCTGTTCACATCTTTTAACTGTTAGCAACGCAAGCAAAATTTTAATGTGTATGTCGATCCATGAAAGAATTGCTGACCCCATTATTACTCTGATAATAAATACCTCGATAAATTTTTGTGTTTTGACTGAAATATGAATCTTAACTTAATTGTCGAATGAAAATATTTGGGTTCAATAGACGTCATTGTATTAATTTGTAGGTCTTAGCGGTTTGGTAAAAATTTCGTAAATTATTTTCGGATTAAATTTCACAATAAATTTTGTGCATGATCTGAGCCATCAACCTATATGTACATATAATTAAAGTAACTGAAATAATTTTAGTTATTAAAGTTATTAAAAATTTTAAATTAACATATTCATTGTTGTTCTGAAGCTATTTCCTTGTGGCATTTTTATATTTGTCGTTGTCAAAATACAAAATATTACTCTAGTAATACATTGTTACTCTAGTAATATTTATTTTGATGACACCCGACTTGGGCGTCGAAACGTTAATGAAATAATTTTTTTTAGTAAAATTGTGGCTTATTTCTCATTAAAAATAAATAATTATATCATATTTATTTTTCCCTTAAACGGACACCTGCCTTAAACGGACAGTTTATGCGGATCAACTACTGTCCATCCAAGGGAGAGTTCACTCTATAATAGAATAATTGTATCTAATTATTAAAAGTTTTTTGCTTTAAACGTGTGTAGAAATACATCATATTAACAGAGCTCGGAAAATAAGCACTTAAAAATTCTAAAAATGTTTTAAACAAATTGTTACAGTTGCTATTTTTGTGCCGTAAAAAATTTTTTGGATCACTGTTACTGTTAAAAAAACTGACACTGACTTTGGATCACTGACAAACTCCCTGAGCGTTTTTTGCAATTATAGGATTTGCAACATTTTGTTTTTTATTTGTTACTAAGCTCGATTTTCTTGGCCGGAGTGTATCTACCTTTATATTGTTCATAATATTTTATTATTCAATATTATATTATTAAATTTAAAATGTCGTTAGTAAACTCCAACTCCAACAATAACCTGGAGCTAAAATAAAATCACTAAAAATATTTGTTAAAATTACTATTACCTAGCATCATTTTATTCATTATATTCATTTATTCTTCTTCTTCATCTTTTTGTGTAGACATAACTCTGTCTGTTTTTCAATGTGACTCCAGTAAGTTGTCATTCCATCGTTTTCGTGGTCTTCCCACTGATCGCCTTCCTATTGGGGAACCGTCTCTCGCCGTCCTTACTACTCTGTTTATTGTCATTCGGCTTTTGTGGTCATTCCACCATTCTAATCTTCTGTTTTTCACCCAGTTATTAATGTTGTCCACCTTGCATCTCTGTCGTATACATATATCTGCACTTCTGGCTCTATCACATAGTGTCTTACCATCGATTTTTCGAAGTGTTTTCATCTCTGCTGTTTCTAGCATTCTTTTTGTCCTTTCTGTATCAGGTTGTGTTTCTGTCGCGTATGTCATTATTAGTCTGAGGACTCTTTTGTAAATTCTGCCTTCCATTTCTTTTCCGATATTTTTATTTCTCCATATTGTGTCATTTAGGCAGCCTGCGGCTCTGTTTACTTTATTCACCCGAGCTTGTACTTCGGTTTCGAGCTTTCCGTAGATAGAGCTAGATAGTGTGATGCCTAGATATTTAAACTCTATGACTTGTGCTATTATCTGACCGTCCAGCTCTAATTTACAACTAAATTTGTTGTTATAACCATGCATTTAGTCTTTTTTGGGGAAATCAACATGTTAAATTTTCTAGCGGTTATATTAAATTGGTGCAGCTTACGTTGTAAATCATCTTCACTTTGAGAGATTAGTATTGCGTCGTCTGCATAGCAGATTATTTTAAGTTGTTTTTCTTCCACTTGGTATCTGTCTTTTGTTCTTACTTTTTTTTTATTATTTCATCCATGATCAGGTTGAACAATAGAGAACAAGACAGGGAGTCTCCCTGTCTTATCCCATTGTCAGCTTCAATTGGGTGAGTTAGTCCTTTATCTACTTTTACTCTGATCGTGTTGTTCTGATAGATATTTTCGATCGTTTTAATTATTCCTAGAGGTACCTCTCTTGCGTACAATAAATGGATAACGTCTTTTAATTTGACTCTGTCAAATTCCTTTTTAAAATCGACGAAACATAAGTATGCCGGTTTGTTGTATTCTACTGATTTCTCTTGAATCTGCCTCATTATAAATATAGCGTCGGTGCATGATCTTCCCGACCTAAAACCTTGTTGTTCTTCTGCTAATCTTATAATTGTATTCAGTGTGTTTGTTATCACTTAGTGTTGTGTTTAATAAATTAATTCCTCTGTAATTCTCCGGGGGTCCGAATTACAGACTCATATTCATTTACAGAATTATGTTCAGCTGTAATTGACTAATGCATAGTTTTAATTATTGTAACAATTATTATTACAGTTAAACTATATAATATTAATGATATTTTATATATAGAATTAAGCCGTTTAACCAATTAACCAATTAAGCCAATTAACCAATTTCGATTTCCAATGCGAAAATGACATGTAATGAGAAATCAAGAATGTTACCGCCTTCTCCAACGGATTTTTCAACGGAAGGTAAGTGGTAAAAGAGGACGTGGTAAAAGTGGTAAACTTTACGAACGTGGTATAACATGGCTACCACTGAACTGTCCCGCGCTGCGGTAAACAAAGTCAAGATAGCCATGATGATCGCCAACATCCGGAACGGGTAGGCACTTTAAAAAGAAGACATTCTTATTGGAACGCTAGATACCAATGAGTTCCACTGCCAAGTGTGAGACTCTAAGATAACAGATCACGCTCAAACTACGAGGTAAATTTGGCAGAAGAGACGTTGTGACTTCCAAAAACATGACAACATCGCTGGAAGTGACAACGCGACTTAAACTACCCTATTTACAGAAGCCACAACGTATTATGTCCGCTTCCGTATATACCTATATATATACAAAATTTATTATGGTAAATCCTTTCCCCTCAATATGTGGATCTATCGTAGCACCCCCCCTCTTATCAAATATACAATTTTTAAAAAATAATCCCAAGTAGAAAAGGTGGAAGCCAGACAGCCTCTTCTGTATACCGGAAGTCACAACTTAACGTGCATCAATATATATATATATATATATATATATATATATATATATATATATATATATATATATATATATATGTCTCCATATCAAGGCGAGATCCGTTTGTATCATAAGCTATACAAGATGAGATCCGTTTTGCAAGGCGAGATCCGATTTTGGATCTCACCTTGTATTCACGTGTATATAGTGACATCTCGATGTAACAATGGTTAGGGTACAAGGAAATCGATTTTTGTCTGGACCTCATTTTGCACCCCTTTTGGTGAATTTTATATTGCAGTGGTTCTACTAAATCCGCTGTAGAGGGCAGCGCGCGCGATCCGTTGTGTATATGGTAAATATATATTTTGCAGACAACCCGAGATCCGGTAAATTTGGAAACATGGCAAATGAATTTCACGGTCAGCTCTCTCACTCGGCTTATGTCTAGCTTGAATAAGAATGTTTACATTATTTAAGGGCTCTGTCCAGAAAGGCGATTGTCAAATATCTCGAGAACTAGACGGCATATCGAAAAAACTTTGGAATGCTTTTTGAATGGTTTTTCAAAATCTATATACTTATGCAATAGTAGGGTTCTTATTCTGCCTGCGAAAGCGGTGGGTGTAGCAACTTTGAATTTTCAACTGAAACACTTTATTTTTAATTAAATAGTTGAAATTTAGAATTAAAAATACACAACTTTTGTTTGAATCGATAATAACTTCTTTAATCCAGTCGGAAGAGCTTCAAAATCGTCGTTTTGATGACATTTTTAGGGTTTAGGGGTACCTCAGGTAGTTAGCTTAAAACGTAAGAAATAAATTTGAATAGTTAATGTTTATTGATAAACAAAGCTCCAATTCTATTTTACTTCAACTCATTTTAAGGCTATTTCAATAAACTAATCGGTTCTTTTTTCAGTTTTTTGGTAAAACATTGTAACTTATAGACGAAAATTCTTAAAATCGGCTATTTTTCATTTAAATTGTCAATAAATAATTAAATTGAGAAAAAATTGGTCAGATTTACATAAATTTTGTTATTCCGTCCATATAGAAACTAAAACAATTGTTACGTAGTTACACTGAGTGTCATAAAAACCGTGTATTTTTACTCATTTCTTTGAGCTATTTCACGTAATATCGAGATATAAGTTGTATTTTTTACATAAGTTATATTAACGTTAAACTGACTTAATTTATAGTTTTATAAGCAACAATTAAGTATAGCGAAATTTATAAAACCTTGTTTAAATTGTTTTACATGCTCTATAATGCGGTTATCTTGAATTTTGTTTTGAATGTTTTTCTTCCTACTGGTAGACAAAAAATGGCAAAATGTGCATTTTTGACATCAAATTGTTGATAACCAACATAGTTACTACTCAAAATATTAAAAAAAACTAACCGTTGGTATAACAGGTTGCCTGGAAACCAGATGCAGAACAGTACCATAAATGTTTTAGACTTGTTAGCACTTTCTTTAAGTGAAATTTAAAATCATTTACCACCCATGTACACTCATTACGGAATCTGTTACAAGAATTTCAGCGATTTCAACCATTTTTTCAAAATTTATTTGGATTTTCTCTAGTAATCCTTCCAAAAGACAATACATAAATGGGGAATACCTTTTACACCAACTTCAAGGAGGGTAATTTATACAGGTACATACCTGGAATTATTATATGGACCATTCACTCTTGTTAGAGTATAGTTCGCTCAAATATGAGCTCTTTTAATCCATTTCACGCGGTAAATTAGTCCGCTTTTCCTTTAGGTCTTAGTTCATAGGTTGTGATGTTTTTTTGCCCTCTCTACTATCTTCTTCCACTCTCTCCGGTCCTGAATCTTTTCTCTCCAGTTTGCAATTTCCATCTTTGATATATCGTCTAGCAGTTGATCTTCCCATCTAATTTTTGGTCTTCCTCTTGGTCTATTTTTTACTGGTTTCCAGTTCATTATCTTCCTGATCAGTTCTTCTACCCCTCTTCTTTGTGTGTGCCCAAACCATCTGAGGCTTTGTGCTTTAATGAATTTTACTATATCTTCTCCTTTATTTATATTTATTATTTCATGGTTCATCAGCTTTCAATATTCCCCTGTTTCTGTCTTTACTGGGCCATGTATCCTTATAATTTTTCTCTTAATTATTTTTAACTTTTCTTCGTCTTTTTTCGTAAGGCACATTACTTCTGCTCCATAGGCTATCACTGATCTGATTGCTGCTGTGTATATTTTTGATTTTGTTTTTTTTGCTCAGGTTTTTGTCCTTGAGTAGTTGGCGATATTTCCAATATACTCTATTACCTGCTTTAATTCTGTCGTTTATCTCTATACTCCTTCCGTTTTTGCCGTCCACCATCACCCCCAGGTATTTGAAGCAATCTACTCTCTGGAATGTATTTTCACCTATCTTTATTTCTGCTATTCCGTTTACATTGTCTCGTGTGCTTATAAGATATTTTGTTTTATTCTGATTGATTATTAGTCCTCTCGTCTTTGCTTCTCTTACCAGGGTTAAAAGTGCCTCTTCTAGTCTTTTTTTATCTCGTGCTACCAGTCCCAGTTCATCTGCATATCCTATGATCTGTGTTGAGCTTTGAATAATTGTCTTTTTCAGCCCTGTGTCCCTAATTACTCCTTCTAGAGCGATATTAATTAGTGTCGTTTGTCGTTGACAGACTGTCTCCTTGTCTTACTTCAAGTTCTATTTTGATGTCATTTGTATCGCCCTCATTTGTTTTAACTTTTGCTGTTGAGTCTTTTATTGTCATTCTAGTTAGTCTTATTAATTTTGCCGGTATCTCCATTTTTTTTCATTTCTTTTAATAATTGTTGTCTGTATATGCTGTTGAAGGCCTGTTGGAAGTCGATGAATAGTATGTGTAATTCTATGTCATGTTCATAGCTTTTTTCAATTGTTTGTGTCAGTACGTGTATTGCATCTATTGTTGATCTTCCTTTGATCTATTGTTCTAAAACCCTGTTGATATGGTCCTATAATTTTTTCTGTGTATTGATTTAGTCGGTTTCTTATAATTGTGGTCAATATCTTATACTTTGTATTTAGTTGCATAATTGGTCTGTAGTTGCAGCACTTAGTTGGATCTCCTTTCTTAAAGATTGGTGCGATGTGTCCGTTTTTCCATTCTATGGGCATGCTTTCGTCCTTCCAAATTGTAACCATTAACTTGTGCATTCGCTTCGTGACCTCCTTCCGCCGTTGATGATCAGTTCGTTGTTGATTTCATCTGGCCCTGGCGTTTTGTTTACTTTTAGTTGTTTTAATACCTCCATGAATTGCTAATAAGTAGGTGCGACTTCCTCTTCATCTCTGTTATCTCTTATATCCTCATCCTCTGAATATGCCTTATTGTCGTTTTTGTATAGGTCCGTGAAATGTTTTTCCCAATCTTTTTTGTTTATTTTTGTGACAGATTTTTTGGTACTGTGTTGTTGTTTTATCTATTCGAACAATTTCTTGTTGTCTTTATTATTCGTTTCTAATTCTTGCATTTGTTCAGAGATCCATGTGTTCTTCTTTCTTCTATAGAGTTTCAATGCTTCTTGTTTTTCTTTTCTATATTGGTCCAGTTGTTCCTGTTCGGCACTTTGTAGCCATTTGTTTCTTGCGAGGTGCTTCAGTTGACTTTTTTGGTGACATTCCTCATCAAACCATTCTTTCGATTCTTTGTTTTTTGGAATCCTATTATTTGTTCTGCTGTCTCTATTATGCTGTTCTTTATGTTTTTCCATTCTCCTTCTATTTCTATGTGCTCGTACTGACCCAATTTCTGTTCCAGTTGTTCTGTATATTGTTGCTTTGTTTCTTGCGTTTTCAGATTGGCTATATTCCATTTCCTCCTTTTTCCTTCCTTATGATTATTTGCTTTGATTATTTTCATCTTAAGTTTTGCTATCAACAATATGTGGTCAGTGCCTCCATTTGCCCCTCTATATGACCTTACGTCTTGTACTATTTGTGTCCACTTTTTCGAAATTAGAGTATGATTTATTTGGTTTCCATCCATTCTTCCTGGTATCATCCATGTTATTTTGTTTTCTTTTTTATGTTTATGCCCAGTACTAACTATATATGTATTTGTTGCTGCTGCTAGGTTGCAGATTTCTCCTCCATTATCATTCGTAGTTTCATGAATGGTTTCTTTGCCAGCTACATTACGATTATAGTCCTCCTTTCCGATCTTTGAATTGAAATCACCCAATATTATTAATATGTCATTCCTCGGAATATTTTCACAGGTTTCTTCCAGGATGTCTTAGAATTCTGTTTTATCTTCTTGGTTTGCTTCTTCAGTGGGTGCATAGCAATTGACTATCGAGATGTGGGCTTGTTTATTTTCTTATGTAAGATATCCTTTCATTAACTGCTTTGAATTGTATCAGTTTTTCCCTCATTTTTTTGTTCACCATAAATGCCGTACCATTCGTTCCCTGTTTGTTTTCTCCCGAATAATACATGCTAAAGTTTTTCTTCTCAATTTTTCCTTCTTTCTTCCATCGTATTTCCTGTCGGGCTATGATTTCTAGTTGGTATTTTTTCATTTCAAGAGCTATTTCTTGCATCTTACCTGCTGCCAGCATGGTTCTAATATTCCAAGAGCCCATTCTAATGGGTTTTGTTCTTTTCTTCTTATTGAGATTCTTTCTTTATTTTGTGTGCGTTATTTTGTTTTCATTAACCGTTTGCATTTCCGAGTCTTTTTTTGCCATGGCAATATCATATTTCAGCCGCTGTTCTTCGTTTATTAGTTTTTTGAATTTTCTATCAGCTGTTCTCTCTCTTCGTCCCATATCTAGATTTTGCCATTCACTATTAATTTCTTGTAGCCGATTTTCGTTTGCTTACCTTTGCTTCTTTCGTCCTTTGCTATTTTAGTTATTTCCTTTTGTATTTCTTTTTCTTTCGATGTCCAATCGTTGTTTATATAGATACGATCTTTATGCTGTTTTAGTTTACGTTTCTTGTTTAGGATTTCCATTTTATCCGTGAGGTCTTCTGTTTCTATTGCGCATACTGTTTCTCCTATTTTTTTTGCACTGCTTAGTTTTATTTGTATTTGCAACTCTTGGGCTCTGAAATTTTCCATTTCTTCTTTTAATTTCTTATAATCATTTGTTTCTACTTTCAACCCAGTCACGATCAAGCTTTTCTTTTTGCTAAATTTCTCCAGTTGCTCCATTCATTCATGTAGCTGTTTTACTTCTTTTTTTAGTTTTTGTTTCTCTGCTTTTACACCCATTAACTCTTTATTGGTTTGTTGTTATTCTTTCCTTATTTGTTTTATTTCCTGAAGCATTTCATCGTTTTTATTCATTAGCTCTTTCATTATTGTAATCATAACATTTTCCATGTCTTCCTTGTTTTCGTTGCCTGCTTTGCTTGGTGACCGTTTTTTAATTTTACTTCTATTAAAACAATCATCCAAGTTTTCTATTTTGCGTTTCGTTTCATCATCGGTTTCACTTCCTGTGACATTTTTTCCATTTTCTAGGAGTGCAGCGCTAAATACCTGGAATACCGATATTAGATTATCAACAATACTTAAAAAATGAAAGTTACCAATTCACCGGTAGTTAATGCGTTATTTAAAAATTAACTGCGCACCAGAGTTGCCAGTTGGTCTGTAATTAGGATGGGGATTAAAATAGATACGAATTCACCGGGACCCGGAAATATGCACACCCTGATATTCTAGTTACGTAAGCTCGTCCGATTGGTGCATGACGTTAACAACAGAGTAAAGCATAGTCCCGTCTATGCGTTCGTAATACGAACGCGAATGAAATTTGAGAATAGTACAAATGAATGAATTATGACTAAAAGAAACTAAGTGATTTTTATAGTTTAGAGGAAAATTATTAAACTATTTACTTTTATTTAAATTGATTTTCAGTTATTTGTAAAGTTCCCAGTTTCTTGATTATATTGGTATCCGGAAAATAAAAATATTCATATAATCGATATCTACTAAAATTATTATATTTCGTTAGTTGGCAAAAATTGATTAGTGGCCTACACATTAGTAAATATAATTTTTACCAAGGGAAAGAAAAGCCCCAAAATAAAACCATAAATTTAATGGATTGATAAAAAAACAAAATTTTTTACTTTTTAAATAATGTATTTCATCAGATTTAAGTAAGAGGCTTGGAAAAGACAAAAATAAGTTTTACAGTTTTCATGCCATGCACTTTATTTAAATTTTGTGCATGTGAAATAGACGTACATACAGCAACTATGTAGCAGTTTTCATAATTTTTCTTTTACGCAATGTCAGGTTGTTAAGAGACTTGTTTAATTCTTTAATTCGGAAGTACAACCGAGACCTAAAAAATAACTTGTTCGCTTTGTTAGAACAGTCTACAGTTACACTTTTGGACATAAGGTTTTCTAAATAATTTTTAGTTACCAAAATGGAATCACCATTCATGTGGAAGGAAAAATTGTCTCCAGTTACTTAATATATGACAAGAGAGTGTCTGATGGTTTACATAAACCAGACTTACTCAAATGACCAACCCACGTGTACGTTGAAACATCTTCGGATTGAATACTGGAGTCCTTCAATTTATGGCAGATATAACCAGCCAAATTCTCCAAACCATCATACTCGAGGTCACTAATGTTTTTTCATTCTAACTCTCATTGAAAACTTGAAAATCCACAATTGTTTCGTTGTTAGAATCCAGCCTTTGGATCAACTGTCCAGAAATTGGTAAATCTGGGATGTCGTCTGTTTAAACGTTCGAAAATTCGTTCCGTTGTCTCTCCTACCCGTATATAACTTTTATAAAATAAAATAAAGCTTTTTGTTAACACTTTAAAAAAATTTTAATGGGTTTTCCCCGAAAAGAGCTTCATTTTTTGGTGCTATGTATCACGTTAAAATATTTGATTTGGAATTTGAAGGATAAGATCGTCTTTTTTATGAGCTACAAATTTACTTTTATTGGTTCTATAGACTAAGAATATACCATTTTTTCGTTTTTTTTTTATATGCTACATTTTTTCCAAGAATATTTTTTCGATATAATACTTACTTTTTGAGTATTTGCGAAAAACCGCCGAAAAACGTGTTTTTTTTTTTGTTGAAAAGTAAATATTTTTAGTCGCAAGTGACTCTAGTACCTACTACTAAATTAACCTAGTACCTAAGTTAAAAAAACTCTATAGAACAAAAGTTGCTTAAACTTAGTCAGATCTTTTTCCGGACTTATTTTAAACGTATATTTTTTCACCCTCCAAGTAAAAGCAATCAACGGCACAAATTCAACTTTGAAGTGGGGGATGGGTAGAATCTAAATCCAAATTTTCATGCAATTAGGAGTTGACCCTGAAAATTATGTGTGTTTCTTTTTATCTTTTAAATCATTTTACTTAAAATCATTTTTTAACTATCAAATAATAATTACATATTGAGTTATTTTATTTTTTAAACTTTAATAATATTTATAAAAAATTTTACTTTCCTGTAATGTATTTTTAAAACAAGCAATCATTTAAATAATTATTTTGTAACAATTTGTATTATTTAAGAATATAATAATTACATTTTGGTTTCGTAGTAAGTGTTTTTTAGGAATATTAATGTATAGTTTTAAAAGATTGTATTGCAAATAATTATCATTATTAAATGGTTATTATTTGTCAAGTATTCTTTTTCTTTTTTCACACCCTTATGTATGTAATAAAACTAAGGGACTTTCTGAAAGGTCAATCGTAGACTTTAAAGACACAAAAGAAGCGATACTTAAAAGTTACGCCCATTATATATCTTTATATCGTGGGAAATATACAATACAACACGAGCTCCAACCGCTCGACTAATACTCTTTAGAGCTGGCATCAGTGTGTGATCTCGCGTTGAACGGTAAATATCTAAAATTTCGTATATAAGTCCTCCCCTTTACTTTTCAGCGACGGATCTCGTTTCGCTGTAAATTTATCAGAAAAATTTAAGTACAAAAATCTTTTCCCCTCTAAGTGTGCCATGATTAATATGTTAATTATAAAGATACTTATGAACAATATACTCCAATAATTAATTTCCTATTGGTGGATCTCGGGTTGTCCTCGATTTAGTCGGATCTCGCCTTGATATGAAGACGTATATATATATATATATATATATATATATATATATATATATATATATATATATATATAAATATATATATATATATATATATATATATATATATATATATATATATATATATATTATATATATATATTGTTGTGATCTTGATTATTGATATGAGATAATATTTTTATATGTCATTTAATTTAATCAATGCATTAATAATAATCTAATTAATTTACCAGATCACATATCAATATGTTTTCAATCTCAGGGCTTTTTATAAAATTAATTACTTACATACGTGGCTTCTAAGTATTTCTTAATGGTTCCTAATCGGGATAGGAAAGAAAAGAGTAAAATAATAACACATATGGGTTACAATTGTAATCAAAATATTGTTTATTTTATTAAAATGGCAATCACTGCTTAATATTTGCTATATCTTATTTTTCTTAAACATAACATTTACACATGGGAATCTTATTTTCTTTTGATTTCCAATTGAAAGTTTTTATTAACATTTAACTATTATGATTTATTAGCAACAATTCTATTTAAGTTTGATGAAGCTTTTCTGATATTATTGATTATGTTTCTTCAATTTTAAATGTGGTATTTACTACGAAAAACCCATACATTCATGTCCAAACAAATGAGACTGACCTTTTTCTGGTGCACTGAGAATGTCTTCACACAAGATCCGTTTCCTGCTATCCTTGGCTGCAATCCAAACCTCGTCCTGGCTTCCAGTAATGTTCTCCTCTGAAACTAGCTCGTATAGCTCTCGTTTCCTGCTTCTGTCGTGATGCTGTGTTCTACCTTTTTCGAAACTGCAATCAGCTACCGGGAACTCTTGGCTCAAGGAGGTTCTTTTACTCTCAACCTGGCCTACCTCTCGTTCTACGATAGATACTTCACACTCACGGAACTACACAGGCTTTCTCACTCTCCGTACACTACCGTCTACTACTCGACTTCACTTCTCGACAGCTCAAAACATTCTGATCTCTATTTGTCATTCATTCCCCTACTTTCTAAATATCCCTTCCAGATTCACAAATCAAAACTTCCACCACCAACTCTCATTCGCAGTATTCCTCAAAACCGATTTTTAAACTTTCTAAATATGCTTAATGGATTTCCAAAAAAAATAGTTAATTCCCATTCTAAAATTACTTTCTACTAATTACAAAATTTAATGATCTATTATCTACTTTCACTAAGTCTTCTTTAGCATCGGCTAATGATTGAACCTTCCGCGAACAACGATAATGACCTATTATCGATTTCACTTTAGTTTTATTTTAAGCGCATTGTTCCGAGTATCGTTTAATCACTTCTTAAAATTAAATATAACAATTTGTTGTATACAGGTTGTTCTAAATTTATATGCCCGTGGTTGAGAAAATTGAAAATATTTTATATTAAATTGAATTTTGTCTATAATTATCAAATTTTAATTTTCATATCAAATAGAAATATAACAAATCCCCGCCTTGTATTCGATAAAATTTATCTGCATTTTTAAATAAATTTTCTCGAGGCAAAACCAACTCCCTGTATATTTCCTTACTTTAATCTACGTCTTATATCCTAACTTACTATCTACTTCATGTAATTCTGTCTTTTATTCGTGATATTTGTATACATCGTGAATATTATAAATTCCTCGGATCTTTTCCGAGTTCCTGTGCCTCAACTCATAACTATTTATCCCATTTTCATTATTCACGATATACGGGCCTTCGAAAACAGGCATCAACTTTGCGCAAATGCCCCCAGGAAGATTTGATACTCGTAATGCCCTCACGAGTACTTTTTCACCCTTTTGGAAAGTCACTGGTCTTCTTTTTCTATTTTGTTCCTGTCTTTGGATATATTTTTCGTTGCTTCGCCGTAATCTTCTCTGTACGGTTTCAATCACCTGTTGATATTCTTTTGGCTCTTGGTCTTCCCATGGCCTTATCGGCAGTACACCCTTCATGATGTATTCTGGGGTCTCTTTTGTTACTGTGCTCGGAATTGTATTTAGATACCTTTCTATTTCCGCCATTTTCCTGTCCCAGTGGCGATGTTGACCATCTGTTGCAATGCGAAGAAATTTCGTCACTTCCTGTATGAATCGTTCCGAAGGATTACTCTGTGGATGCCTGATGCTGACAAAATTTGTCTCTATTCCTCGTTCTCGAAGTTGTCCCTTGAAACGATCATTTCGGAAATACGTTGCATTGTCCAGTAGAATCTTTTTTGGTGTTCCTACTATGGCTATAAAATTGTCGATTTTTCTTAATATTTCTTCCCCCTTTGTGGTGCGGCAACTATATAATTTTACGTATTTTGAAAACACATCCACCATTACCAGAATATGTTTGTTCCTTTTAGTGGTCATAATTAGATCGCTTAACATATCTATTGCTACAATGTCTAGTTTGTTTCGGGCTTCAATATTTTTGGCAACATTTTCGTTTTTGAAATTCCGACTCTTAAATTTTTGACATACATCGCACTTCTGGGTAATTTCCTTTGCAATGCGGTAATCCTGTCGGCTTATGTAATTTTCCCTAAAAACGAGCCAAACTTTTCTGCTACCGATATGCCCATTGTCCTCATGTAATTTCTTTATTATCTTTTCGGCCAATGTCTGTGTCACTAAATATAGTTCCTTTCCGTCTATTCTCTTAAAATATATGTTATTTTCTACTTCCGCTCTTCTTTTTTCTCTTTCCTCTAGGTCTTCCTGGTTTGTCCTTATCTCATTTAACGAATATATCCCTTCTTCTTGTATTAATCTATTTAGTCCCACCTGTAGAGTAATTGTTTCCTTTTTTCCGGTGTCCTCATCCCGTGTTAGAGCGTCGGCTATTATGTTGTCTTTCCCTTTTATATATCGGAACTCAAAATCATACTCCTGTAATAATAGAATGCCTCTATGTATTCTATTATTTACTAATCTATTCTTCATGATATGTACTAAAGCTGCATGGTCTGTTTCGATTGTGAATTTTGCTCCCAATAAGTAAAACCTCAATTTGTTTACGCAATATAGTACACTGGCAAACTCCAATTCTGTAACACTATATTTTCTCTCATGTGTTTTAGTCACTCGAGATATAAAACATATCGGCACTTCTTGGTCGTTTTGTATTTGAGACAGAACTCCTGCAAATTTTTGTATGGACGCATCAGTTCGGAGTATAAAAGGTAAATTGTAAATGGGGTGGTATATTTTCGTTCCTTTTGCGAATTCTCGTTTTAATGTTTCGAAAGCTTCCTCCTGTTCTTCTTTCCAATTCCATTTTATTCCTTTTTTAAGCAATTTTATCAGAGGGATTTCCTTTTGGCTCAAATCGGGAATCAGCTTTTTAAAATAATTTATCGTGCCAAGAAAACCTCTCAATGTTTTCAAATTCGTTGGTCTTGGGTATTCATCTATGAGCTTGACTCTGTCTTCGGCTAATCTTACTGTTTTGGTGTCCAATTGAAAACCCAAATAAATGACTTCTT
The DNA here is from genome assembly GCF_917563875.1 of Diabrotica virgifera virgifera. NCBI lineage: Eukaryota > Metazoa > Arthropoda > Insecta > Coleoptera > Chrysomelidae > Diabrotica > Diabrotica virgifera. The sequence goes on along the minus strand of NC_065447.1, from coordinate 132,046,709 downwards.
TTTGAAAAAATTGACATTTTTCAATGTTTAATTTCAATCCCGCTGTGTCCAATTCTTTCAGAATTATTTCTATGTGTTCCAGATGACTCTGAGTATCTTGTGAAAAAATTAATAAATCATCGATATAATGAACTATGAAATCTTCATGGCGATTCAAAATGGTATGTAGAGCTCGGACGAGTGCAGCACAAGCACTCTGCAATCCAAATGGCACTACCTTAAACCGGTAGACAATACCATCAATAGAAAAAGCGGTGTAGTTTCTACACTTTTCAGCTAACGGTATCAACCAAAAACTGTGTTTTAAGTCAATTTTCGAAAATATGTGTGACCCGGTGATTCTTCCAAAAATGGCCTCGATGTTTAGGGGTGATTCATATTGTGATACAGTGTGCTGGTTGATATTCCTGGCATCTAAACATAATCTCAATTCTCCATTGCTTTTCTTTACTATCACAATCGGGTTAACATACGGTGAATCACATCTTTCGATGATTTGATCTTCCAACATTTTATTTATTTCTTCTTTCACCTCTTGTCGATACTTGTATGGAATCGGGTAAGTCTTTGATCGAAAATTTCCCAAGTTTTTCACCTCAAATGAATGTTCGTACTTTTTAGCCACTCTGTTTTCCTCATTGATCAAATTTTCGTAGTTTCTTAACATCAACCGCAATTCTTTTTCTTTCCCTTCTCCACATATCAATTTTCTGTCTTTTTTTTCAGATTCTTCACACATGTTTACCGTGCATTCCGCATCCTCGTTTGCATATACCTCCTCTTCAAATACCACTGTTTCAATCATATTCTTTTCACTTTCATTTTTTAGCTTTATTTCTTCTTCTCCTGAGCTCGTCTCTTCTTTTGAGGAATCCCAGGTTTCCTTTGTTTCTGATACTCTCAAATTTTCTTCTTCTGGGCTCAACTCTTCTTTTGAGGAGCCACAGGTTTCATTTTCTTTTATCCTTTTCTGACTTTTTCTCCCTTTTCTTCTTTGTCCTTGCTTCGTTGCCAAATTCATTTCCACTGTTTGTTCTTTACCTGATTCGTCCGTATTTTGTTTCTCCTGTTCCTTGTCCTGTTCCTTTTCTTTTTCTTCTGTTAGTTTCATCGTATTATTTTTAAAATCTATCACTACATGTTTTTCTGCCAATTCGTCGACTCCTACTATCATGTCATGTGACATATTTGGCATTATTACACATTGTAGTGCATACATATTCTTACCCAGTCGTACCATTACTCGTATGCCTTCATTTATAGTTGCCAATGTCCGTTTGTTTGCGCCCACTAAATTTACCCTAGGTATTTTGTAAATTAAATTTGTTAAGTTAACTTCTTCTATTAGTTTTCTGTTGACCAATGTTATTTCAGATCCAGTGTCTATCATAATTTTAATTGGTTTCTCGTTGATAAATCCATCCACAAATTTTAAATTAACTCCATTTTTCTTTTCGTTGTTTCCTGCCAATTTAATAAACTCCTTGGGGTGACAAAAGATTCCTGTTTGATTTTTGGTTTTTAGTGAGCGCCGTCGTGAAAAAACGCCGGTTGCTCATCGTTGTTTATATTTTCGTCATAATGTCTCTCTCCGTCATATTCATCTGTCTGGGTATTATTTACTTCTCTTCTATTTTCTCTTGGTCTGTCGGATCTGTTTCGGTTTTCTCGATATCCCTGTTCATTTTGTCTACCATTATTTCTGTTTTCTTGATTTGAGCGTGTGGTGTTTCTATTCTGGTATTCTCGATTTCTGTCCTCATTCCATTGCCTATTTCTTTGTTCATAATTTCCTCTTCCGTTGTCTCTATTTTCGTTTTCCCTTCTGGGATTAAAATCTCGTCTTGTATAGTCCCTCCTATTTTGATTTCTATCTCTGTAATCTTGTGTTTCTCGGGGCCTGTAATCTTCTCGCGACTTTCTTGATTTTCTTTCTCTTAGACGTGATTCTCTTATTTGTAGGAATTGGCATAAACTATCTATGTCTTTGTAATTTTGTAATGTGATATGGTCTTCCAGCGTTTCCTCGAAATGTCTTGCAATCAGTTCGACTAATTGTTCCGATGAGTAATTATATTGTAAATGTTTTGCATTATTGTAAATTTGCAAAGCATATGTCCTTTCTGATACACCCATCCTATCATTGTATTTCCCATTTTGCAATTCCTTGTTAATTTCCAATTGTTGGACCTTTCCCCAGAAATAATTCAAAAATTTTTGTTCAAATTGTTGCCAATTGCCGAATTCTTCTTCTTTGCTATCGAACCATAGGCTTGCTTCATATTTGAGATGGTTTCTGATAGTTTCTTTTGCTGTTTCGAAATTTCCGATATGCTGTATTTTCTTTTTCAGGCTATTTATGAACGGCACTGGGTGTAATCTTCTTACATCCCCGCCAAACCTTATCTTCACGTCATCTGTGCTATGTATAATCATTTCTCTTCTTTCTCCGACATTCTGTTGAGTATTGATTTCCGCAATCTTTCTTTCCACTTCTTCTATGTCTGCTTGAATAGCGTTTTGCAACTTGTTTTCCAAACTTTCCATTTCTTTTTTCTGGCAATTCGTTATCTCCTTTATTTTATTTTGAATTTTCATTTCTTGTTCTTTCATGTGATCCTTAATTTTCATTTCATACTTTTCTATGCGTTCCTCCATTTTCTTGTTGTTCTCTTCTATGGCTTGTTTTGTTTCCTTCAGATTTTCTTGCATTATTCTTTTTGTTTCATCCATTTTCTGTTGTGTTTCATCCATTTTTTGATCCAATTTTTGTTGTGTTTCATCTATTTTTTGTTGTGTTTCATCCATTTTTTGTTGTGTTTCATCCATTTTTTGATCCACTTTATCCATTTTCTTTGATGTTTCTTCCTGATTTTTCTCCATTGCTTGTTTTGTTTCCTCCTGATTTTTATCCATTTTTTGTTCTATTCTTTGTGACTGGAGTTGCATCATTTGTAATAATTTATCTATTCCTGATAATTCTTGCTGTTCTGATGCCATGATTGTCGTGTCTAAAATATCTTCTTGGTCTGAATTATTCTCTTGATTTGAATGTTCTTTTTGTTTTTTGTTGTCTTTGCTTTGGCTTCTTGTCACAGACATTTGTTTTCAAGAAGTACTGTCCCCGCCAAATATGAAATTTTACTAGTATGTTACCAAGACGACTTTTTCTCACCCAAATATTATAAATTGTCAATAAATATATCAAATGTAAATATCGTAAAAATAAAATATTAAATCAGTTATGTAAAATTTGTACCTAAAGAGATCTAAAATTTTATGTTATCAAATGTAAGTATCTCACTTTTTACCACAGGCATATAAATTTTCAAATACCGGCTTTACTCTTTCTATCCTTCAAATTTGCCACTAGAAATACTTTACAATGCCCTCCACGTTGGACGACAGTTGTTGTGATCTTGATTATTGATATGAGATAATATTTTTATATGTCATTTAATTTAATCAATGCATTAATAATAATCTAATTAATTTACCAGATCACATATCAATATGTTTTCAATCTCAGGGCTTTTTATAAAATTAATTACTTACATACGTGGCTTCTAAGTATTTCTTAATGGTTCCTAATCGGGATAGGAAAGAAAAGAGTAAAATAATAACACATATGGGTTACAATTGTAATCAAAATATTGTTTATTTTATTAAAATGGCAATCACTGCTTAATATTTGCTATATCTTATTTTTCTTAAACATAACATTTACACATGGGAATCTTATTTTCTTTTGATTTCCAATTGAAAGTTTTTATTAACATTTAACTATTATGATTTATTAGCAACAATTCTATTTAAGTTTGATGAAGCTTTTCTGATATTATTGATTATGTTTCTTCAATTTTAAATGTGGTATTTACTACGAAAAACCCATACATTCATGTCCAAACAAATGAGACTGACCTTTTTCTGGTGCACTGAGAATGTCTTCACACAAGATCCGTTTCCTGCTATCCTTGGCTGCAATCCAAACCTCGTCCTGGCTTCCAGTAATGTTCTCCTCTGAAACTAGCTCGTATAGCTCTCGTTTCCTGCTTCTGTCGTGATGCTGTGTTCTACCTTTTTCGAAACTGCAATCAGCTACCGGGAACTCTTGGCTCAAGGAGGTTCTTTTACTCTCAACCTGGCCTACCTCTCGTTCTACGATAGATACTTCACACTCACGGAACTACACAGGCTTTCTCACTCTCCGTACACTACCGTCTACTACTCGACTTCACTTCTCGACAGCTCAAAACATTCTGATCTCTATTTGTCATTCATTCCCCTACTTTCTAAATATCCCTTCCAGATTCACAAATCAAAACTTCCACCACCAACTCTCATTCGCAGTATTCCTCAAAACCGATTTTTAAACTTTCTAAATATGCTTAATGGATTTCCAAAAAAAATAGTTAATTCCCATTCTAAAATTACTTTCTACTAATTACAAAATTTAATGATCTATTATCTACTTTCACTAAGTCTTCTTTAGCATCGGCTAATGATTGAACCTTCCGCGAACAACGATAATGACCTATTATCGATTTCACTTTAGTTTTATTTTAAGCGCATTGTTCCGAGTATCGTTTAATCACTTCTTAAAATTAAATATAACAATTTGTTGTATACAGGTTGTTCTAAATTTATATGCCCGTGGTTGAGAAAATTGAAAATATTTTATATTAAATTGAATTTTGTCTATAATTATCAAATTTTAATTTTCATATCAAATAGAAATATAACAATATATAACGTCCAAGGAGTAATTGGGTTACCAGTAAATAACAAAGTACTGAGATAACAGCTGGGAAGAATCCTAGTACTGAGGAAGCAATGAAAGACTGGTGCTTCAAAGTTAGTGCCTTTTATCTTTGTCAAGCTTTCGCCTATTGATTTTAGGCTTCTTCAGGACTTGCTACAAAGAAGAACATTCTTTACAAATATGCTTAAAGATAGAACAAGCAATGAAAGACTGGTGCTTCAAAGTGAGTGCCTTTTATCTTTGTCAAGCTTTCGCCTATTGATTTTAGGCTTCTTCAGGACTTGCTACAAAGAAAAACATTCTTTACAAATATGCTTAAAGATAGAACAAGCAATTCTTACCGAAATAGGTGCACTAGTGCTCAGTGAAAATAAGGACACATATTTGACCTTGTCTTTTTTGTGAATACATAAGTAAGACAGATATTTTTGTTGTTATTACTTAGCTAATAAAACCAGATACCAAAACTGAGCCAGGTCCTCCCTACACAACCCTAATCCATTGTAAGAAAATTTAGACAAAAGTCTTTAGAAATTGATTTTTTACAAAATGACACCTATCGATCCATCGATTGTCAATGTCGTCTTCTGTTTTGTTACGTCTGACCGGGAAATTCAAAATTCCAAATCCAACCGCACATATTAGATTTTTTGAGAGACTTCGAGAGAAGAGACTCGTAACTTCAAACAACCATTCGTCTGTCACTGTTCGAACAGCTGTCTGAAATTACTTCTTCTCCCCCTCTGATTGTAATTGCGGCAAATTTCCAATTCAGAACCTTCCACCCAACCAATTTCAAAGGACGGATCAAAGGTGAAAGAATTCAATGAAAACCGTTAGAAAGACCGACAGCCCAGCTGTCACTTGTTGAACTGTCGTTCCAATCCAACGATCTCTGCGCCTCGGAAGGCAGTGGTGATCTTTTAAATGAAAAGAAATTATTATGGTTCTTACAATTGGCGATTCGGATTAAGATCGCAGCGCCAATGTGGTATCAAATTGAACCGAGCTAAGGGGCCATTGTGAAGTTAGTCGTATTGGATGACAGTGGAGAAACTACCGGCGCGGCGTCCCATTGTTTACATATTGTATGTTGTATTTGGTTGTATGTTTAGTTTTGTGTTTTAGTTTTGTTCGTTTATCTGTATTTTTCTTTTAAATTTAATTATATTTTGTATACAAAACACAATTAACCTTTAACGCGAAACAACAAATAACGTAACAACAAACGAGTTATATACAGCAACAATTAAACGTGATTAAACCATAAACAAACAAAGTCTCCTAACCTTAACAATATGCCAGATGCCATGCCTTCAACCGTCAACGTGAAAGAAAATAAACAATGGCCCCTTAGCTCGGTTACTGCAATATCCTCCAGAGGGCTTATTGCTTTGGCGATTCGGATTAAGATCGCAGCGCCAATGTGGTATCAAATTGAACCGAGCTAAGGGGCCATTGTGAAGTTAGTCGTATTGGATGACAGTGGAAAAACTACCGGCGCGGCGTCCCATTGTTTACATGTTGCATGCCCCGCGCACTCTAATAAAAAACATGTAATTGTATTTATTTTCCTTCCATTTTGTCAGAGGCGCTGATGTCGGCATTGTGATTGGTGGAACATGACTTTTGACAAATCCTTCGCTATCTGTGTTCAGTGTTCGTGTTCGTTCGTTCGTTGTCGTTCAGTTATTTTATATGGTCGGTTTATGTGATGTGTTTGTGTCACCATAAAAAGCTGATATTCAGTCGTGTTTTTTGATATTTTTGTTATTTTGTAATCGAGTACCTTTATAAAGATAAGTTTTTCTGATTGTAAGGCTAAGGCTCCACGGGCGACAAATTGACGCTAGCAGTAGCAGTAAAATGAACTTTAAGGTTCCGCGGAACGGAATGGGAATAACCGAACTGAACCGACTACGCACAAGTCCTGTAGTCGGTACAGTTCGGCTATTCCTATTCCGTTCCGCGGAACCTTAAGTTAATTTTACTGCTACTGCTAGCGTCAATTTCTCGCCCGTGGAGCCGTAGCCTAGGGTAGAGATTTTCTGACTGTAGGCATGATACTATAAATAAGGTACTGTTTATCCAACAGTTTTAAAATACACATTTTATTTCGCGTTTTGTTGTTAGGTCTAATGGCTCCCATCAGGTGTTGTGTGCAGACGGTGGAAAAATTCAACGAGTAAACATATATTTAATCCAAATTAAATACTCATATTTCTATGTAAAATGTCACATTATTGTATAAATAAATAATTAAGAAACAAAAGTTGTTTGTGTTGTACCTTTATTGTCCACTTGAATAAAATATTGGAAGTACCGTATGGAGGCTATGATGTACCTAGCATGGGGGCTAGATTCTCTCTTCCTATCCAATCAACAACAAGAACGTTTAAAATTTCATGTCGAAGCTACAGACTACTTATGTGGAGGCCAGATTTGTAGTACCCTTCCATTAAACCAGGTGCTGAGAAGGCGCTGAAATACGTGACATATTTTTTAAAGAGTAAGATCGCATTCTACCAAATCACACAACACTTTTTTCTATGACATATTGTATGTTGTATTTGGTTGTATGTTTAGTTTTGTGTTTTAGTTTTGTTCGTTTATCTGTATTTTTCTTTTAAATTTAATTATATTTTGTACACAAAACACAATTAACCTTTAACGCGAAACAACAAATAACGTAACAACAAACAAAATAAATAACAACAAACGAGTTATATACAGCAACATTTAAACGTGATTAAACCATAAACAAACAAAGTCTCCTAACCTAAACAATATGCCAGATGCCATGCCTTCAACCGTCAACGTAAAAGAAAATAAACAATGGTCCCTTAGCTCGGTTACTGCAATATCCTCCAGAGGGCGTATTGCTTAGGACGAGATGCCAATTGGCGATTCGGATTAAGATCGCAGCGCCAATGTGGTATCAAATTGAACCGAGCTAAGGGGCCATTGTGAAGTTAGTCGTATTGGATGACAGTGGAGAAACTACCGGCGCGGCGTCCCATTGTTTACATATTGTACGTTGTATTTGGTTGTATGTTTAGTTTTGTGTTTTAGTTTTGTTGGTTTATCTGTATTTTTCTTTTAAATTTAATTATATTTTGTACACAAACACAATTAACCTTTAACGCGAAACAACAAATAACGTAACAACAAACGAGTTATATACAGCAACAATTAAACGTGATTAAACCATAAACAAACAAAGTCTCCTAACCTAAACAATATGCCAGATGCCATGCCTTCAACCGTCAACGTGAAAGAAAATAAACAATGGCCCCTTAGCTCGGTTACTGCAATATCCTCCAGAGGGCGTATTGCTTAGGACGAGATGCCAATAGACTTGTCATTAAACCACAAGTCTTTTTGTGGAGAACGTAGAGACGATTGACACTCCAACTGTCACTTGTTGAAATGCCGGTTCGTCACCCGTTTCCTGTGTCGCCTACATAAAGTTGTTAAAAATATTGTGATTAGGGAATCTCCCACTCAGACTCGCCATCCGGTTCACTTACAGGAAACGACTCTCGTTCATAAAATGTGGAGTACAAAATTTAAACGTAATACTTCATTAAAATTGTAAATTTAAATTGGTCGAATTTTGGACATTAGAATTAGATATTTTCTTTATAAACAAGTTAGAAATTGAAGGATTGACTTTATACATTTACAAGGTAAAAAGAAGGATATCAAAAGGACACAAATATGTATTAGAATTTTTTTAATAGTAAAAACTAGATGTAGCAACAGAAGTACATTGAATTTATTGTAAGTAAAGGTCACTTACATATAGGCCAGGATAATAAGACAAAAATATACCCTGTTCGTGACACTTCAGCAGCCAGGGTACTGAAGCGTTTTTTCGACAATTAATACCTATAGCAACAAATTCTAACTATTTCCTGCGTAGGATCTGGCGGCCATTTTTATTTATAAACAATTAACTGTCAAAAAATGGCATTTTCCCCTTTTCTTCAAATCAATGGAAAACAGTGAAACTTATGATTTTTTTAGTACAAATATCTTTGAGATTATGGAAAAAGCTTTAAAATGACATATATTACAAATTTTGATATACTCATTTATTGTTAATATAATTGCGAAAAAAGGTCGGAATTGCAAAAAAAAAATATTTTCGCAATAACTGTTATAAAAATTAGTGTACAGGTTTGAAATTTTTGTCAAATGAGGGTTCTTTGGTGCTTCATATTATGTGATAAAAATTTCAAAGCGATTCATTCAATTGTTTAAATTTTATTCGAATTGTTTATCTCAGAGAGCATTTTTTTTGCAATAACATAAGTCAGAAAAAAATGATCTTAGAACCATTCCACAGGTGTCAAATGGAAGAGCATGAGCTATAATTTCAACTTGGTTTAAAGAAAGCGAGTAAAAAATGCTTTTATTAGTAATAAATAATTATGCAAAAGTATCGTAAATCTTTCCTTATAAACTTTTTGAATAACTTTTTCCAAAAAAATTAACTTTTTTACCCTGTTTTTAGTGCACAACTACCAAGTAATGTTATTTATATCATAATTGATAAAAAATTGTAATAAATATATATAATTTCTTATATAACAAAATAAAAAGTTTATAAGGAAAGATTTACGATACTTTTGCATAATTATTTATTACTAATAAATGCATTTTTTATTCGCTTTTTTAAACTAAGTTGAAAATATAGCTCATGATCTTTCATTCGACACCTGTGGAATGGTTCTAACGTCATTTTCTTTCTGACTTATGTTATTGCAAAAAAAATGCTCTCTAGGATAAACAATTTGAATAAAATTGAAACAATTGAATGAATCGCTTTGAAATTTTTATCACATATTAAGCACCAAAGAACCCTTATATGACAAAAATTTCAAAACTGTACACTAATTTTTACAATAGATATTGCGAAATTATTTTTATTGTAATTCCGACCTTTTTTCGCAATTATATTAACAATAAATGAGTATATCAAACTTTGTAATACGTCATTTTAAAGCGTTTTTCATAATCTCAAAGATATTTGTACTAAAAAATCCATAAGTTTTACTGTTTTACATTGATTTGAAGAAAAAAGGGAAAAATGCCATTTTATGACACTTAATGTTTATAAATAAAAATGGCCGTCAGGTCGTACGCAGGAAATAGTTACAATTTGCTTTTACAGGTATTACCTGTCGAAAAAACGCTTCAGTACCCTGGCAGCTCGAGTGTTATGGAAAAAACCTTATTACCATGGACTAATATGACTGTGGTAATTTCTTTCGTTTTGTGAAATTTGGCTGTAGTAATAAAATGGTTTGTCAAAAATCCACAAACCTGATATACCTGTAAGGCCAATAGTATCATGTATAAAAGCATTAACACAACCCCTCGCTAAAATAGTCGCACATATACTTTCCACATCTTTTGAGTCTTTCAATAAGTTTCGGATTAAAGATACATTTGAATTCGCTGAAAAAATTAATAACATTGTAGTACCGGATGGTTTTGTAGTAGTCTTTCGATGTAGTTGCTTACGAATATACCCCTTCAACTAATAAAAACAATAATAGAAGAGCATTTTGGTCTAGTACAACCTAATTGTAGTATCCTTAAACAAATGTTTATGGATATAACCTTTTTATATAATCACACTTTTTTCTCGTTCCAAGATCAATTTTATCATCAAAAAATGGGTTTGCCGATGGCAAACTTTCAGTTTACAGTGGAGGAGGAGGATTCAGACTCATCGGTCCCTTTCCTAGACACTAGAGTAGTTAGAACAAATAATAACATCATCTGTCTGGATTGGTATCGTAAGGACACCAATTCAGGTAGATTCATTCCGTTTCATTCTTACCATCCTATGAAACAAAAAATCAACACTGTAATAGGAATGAAAAATAGAATACTTAAGATATCACACTCAAGGTTCAAAGAAAAAAACCTAAAACTTTTGTTTGACACTTTAATAGATACTGTTATCCATCAAAATTGCTCAAAAAATTGTTATATTCCAACGAGTTAAGAAATGAGACAGTATACAATGTTAACAATCAAAATGACACAAATTTAGAGAACACCACAAAATATGGTGTACTACCCTATATACACAACTTAACAAAGCCACTCACAAGACTGTTTACTGATTTCAACATAAAGATAGCGAATTATACAGAAATCCCTCGTTATCCGCGGACTCATCAACCGCGGTTGCGATATCTGTTGAATCTTTAATGAGAATATTTTATTATTTTTATATATTTTTTATAATTTGATTAGTCGCGTTAATTATTCATGATACACCACTGGCGGCGCTTGTTCTTAGTAGTAAGACTACGGCAATTAGTTTATAGTTCGGAAGGTTTAAAATACCGGCGAATGTAGACGCTAATCTCAGCGTCTTTATTTTTGTTGATATGATAATACTATTTCACAGATATGCAATTTCATCATATTTCTTTCTATGTATTAAGCGGGCTCCACACTCTCGGCGAAGTTACTTCGCCAAAGTTGACCGAAGTCCGAAGTACCTCTCTACATACTCGTTCTACTTCGCGAGGAACACATTCAAGCGGTGCGATACCGACAAAGATCCCTTTGACTCGGACGCGCCAGACCGACAGAGAACGGAAGTAGAACGAAGCGAGGCAAACTTGCACAAGGTGGCCGTCAACACTCTCGTACTTGTTGAACCTCTATCGACTTCGGCGAGAGTGTGGAGCTCACATTATGTGAGCCCATGGTGTCCGGTTAATTTTGCACCCCAGTGTATCTTCCTCAGGATTTTCCTTTCCCAGATCTCCAGTAAACTTTGTTCATTTTTTTTCATTGCAGTCTCACTGCAGTATGTTACTATTGGTTGTATAGTTGATTTGTATAACTGTATTTTTGTCTTTCTTCATAAAAACTTGCTTTTCAACATTCCATTAAGCGCATGTACACTAGGGTGGGCCGAAAATTTTTTTTTGGAAATTTTAGTTGGTATAGTAAAAAAAGTTGCAAAATGGGTAGATAATTAAACATATTTTTTAAATTTTCTTTTAAAAAAGAGCCGCGCCCCAGGGGGTTGAGAAACTTTTTTTTATTTAAATCAACTTTTACTAATTGAAGTTGACTCTTCCTAAGGGTTTGTTCACTACGGAGAGCAATGGATTGTATCCTTGCCTTGTATCTATTGTTGTCGTCCCCCTTCGTATTTACTCAGTGTTTGTTGTACGTTTGCCGACAGTATACCTGGTATTGGATATTGGATACATGGGTATGATACATTGATCGGTGTAAGGCTTGGCGCCTCGTAGTGAACACAACTTTACTCTTGTTAATAAAAGTAGATTATACAATTTATACGAGTACAATCTCACGTGCATTTTTGATGAGTGTGCGTCTCTTTGTTTTGACCGTTTCAACTACTTATTAGTCCAGGCTGTACCGTCGCCCCCGTTAGGTAAATTATTCTGATTCGATTTTTTTGCACAAACTTACTCAAACAAATACATCCTTATAACAAATACACAATGTCAGGCGGTACCACGGTCGAAAAATTGTTTAACCAATTTTTGTTACCCAAATTCACAAAAATAATTCTTATCTACTCTACCTCATATTATGTATAAGTTTTTATTGTGTGAAAATTGTAAATATAGATAGCAGTACATGAAGGGTTTAAAGTGTGCCTGAAGTAATAATGTATTTTAAATGGGATTTACTTTTTCGCACTGGTTTTTAGCACACTTTCATATAATCAAATATCCTTAACTTTCGCTTTGTCATGGTGATGACATGTGAGCAATAAATTACAAAAAAGATTTGACAGTTTTGTGGTTTGACAGAAGTTTGATTTTTTAAATGTCAAAGTTTTTAAAAAATTGTAAAATAGGAATGTATTCCAGTGACGAAGAGTTGCAGTTTTTTATTTGTTTTTTGGTAGATAAAATATTGTATGAAACTGCGTGAAGTTTTTGCGCACTTAGGCGATGTATAGCACTCGGCCCGCTCGTGCTCTAAACATCGCGTGCGTGCGCAAAAAGCATACTTCACGAACTGTTTTATAAATAACTAAGTATTTCACTCCGGACAAATTTTTTTTAGATTATTTTGGTAATTCGGAGCAAAAAAGGTCACTTGTGATTTTTCTCTAAAATTGATAGTTTTCGAGTTATACGCGATTTAAAATTTGAAAAATGCGAAATGACCATTTTTGAGGCTTAATAACTCGATTAAAAATTATTATTATGAAGTCAGAAAGTCACCTATTCAAAGTTTAAAGCCCCCCCCCCCCCCCACTACAAGATCCTGAAGAAATTTTTGTGATTATTTTATTACTAAGCTGTTATTTTTAATTATCAACAATGAGCGCTAAAAGCCTATTGAGGCGGCCGTCAATGTGAGTGCGAGTAAGATCCTCCATTCCGACCGTCCAATGGTGCATCTCAGTCGCACTCACATTGACAGCCGCCTCAATACGCTCCTAGCGCTCATTGTTAATTAAAAATAACAGCTTAGTAATACAATAATGACAAATATTTCTTCAGTACCTTGTAGGGGGGTCGTTAAAATTTGATTTGGTGACCTTCTGACTTTCATAATAATAATTTTTAACTGAGTTATTAAGCCTTGAAAATGGTCATTTTCGCATTTTTCAAATTTTAAATCGAGTATAACTCGAGAACAATAAATTTTACAGAAAAATCACAAAAGACCTTTTTTGCTCCGAATGACCCAAATTAATTATGTAAAAAAATGTCCAAAGCGAATTTTTTTTTTGTAAATTTGTTTAAAAAAAATTGTTTAAACAATTTTTTGATTACGGTACCACCTGACACCCTGTGGATTCATTATAAGGACCTCTTTTTGAGTAAGTTTGTGCAAAAAAATCGAACTGGAATAATTTACCTAACGGATGCGACGATACAGCCTGGAATATAAATATCACGATTTGAACATAATATGGAGTAACATTTAATTTCTAGAATCGGTTGTTTGTGTGAATCAACTTTTACTAAATGGCATTGGGAAGAGTATACTTTAACTAGTTGGAATCTACTTTTACTAATAAATGTTGAATAAAAATCTTTATTTTATATTTATAATTAACTTTTACTAAAACCAGCCGTTTGAGTCGACTTGAACTAGGAAAAGTCAACTCCAACTGGATAATCAACTTGAACTGTAACATATATATTATATTGCTTTTGCCAATTCACCTAGTATATTTTTTGCATCCCAAACATTATTGTTCTTGAAGGCCAAACACCTACTTGCTGCTCCGCTCATGAAATGCCTTTTCGCTTTGGCCGGCCGGGGAATCACGCGCTTTTATACCGCATTTATGCTCAGTCCTCTTGGACAGGGAATTGGGCAGAGAAGTGGGCAGCGTGAATGTGTAAATAGCTCACTCGCGCTGCTGCTCGTCATGCTACTGCCATTGCACAGTCATAACCAAAAAGTCGGTTTTTGTGGCGGAAGTCAAAGGAGAGGCAGCGCGAATACGAGTGGGTATTCACATTCAGCTACTCTCTCTCGCACTTGCCGCCGGCAAAGCGGCAAGTGAGTTAGGGAGCAAGGTGATGCTGTTGTCACATTCCTTTCTTGTGAGTCGTTCGGTAATGAGTTGTGAGGACATTGTCGAGGAACTGATGTGAACACCTCACTCGCGTCGATATCATATTTCGGGCAATATTTCCGTCACCGGCAGCAGCAGTGGCAATAGCTGAGTATAAATCCGACATTAGACAAAATCCCCAAAAATCGAAGTAGCCAGGGCTGGGGAATCCCATGAACCACTAGCTAGGGTGTTTAGGGTAGAGTATCAGAATTTATTGTTTTGGTGCTATATTAACCGTATTAATGTGCAAATATTTAGAATGGTGTTCATTTAAGCAGAGAGGAACAGGTTGAGACAAATGAATTTATAGATAATTTTAGCAACTTTAAAATATGGTGATGACTCGGCTGAAATAATGGCAGATTTGCCACTTTATTGATCTAAGGAGGATTTTTTTTTTGGAAAACCATACTTTGTAAAATCAATTGAAAAACTATATCCAATCAAGTCACATGATGAACAGGTACATGTTTCGGAACAAAATTAACCAAAATAGCAGTTGATATATTAAATATCCCATCATCCAGTGCAGAAACCGGCTTACTGCTGAAGAGGCTGGTAAGGAAACTTTTATTGCTACCAATTTAAAATTGTTAGACATAGACCAAGCCATGACTGAGCTGGCGTGAAAAACAAAATCCCACAACTTCTCATCAGTACATTTGAAATGCAGAATGTAGATGAGCAGGATGAGCTAATGATAGAAACAGATTCTGAATCTGAGGCTAATCTTTTTCAGATTAGATCACCACATCCATTATTTGCTGTTAAGAAAAAAATTTCATTTTTTTTATCAAATAAAATTTGTGTTTTCTCTTGTTTTTGTATTTTTTTATATATAAAGAACACAGTTGTTTCGTCTCATATAATTTCATAATTGTTAATACCCTATTTCATCTTTAACAATATCCCTAAGCGCGTCATAGGGTTCATTCTCAGAAAATTCTCCATATCGAGAATATTCGATTTTTCATTCTCGAGAATTTTTCAACACTATTAAAAATAGATCGTTTTTTAAGCAAATTACCAAGTCACACTCAAGCCGTTGAGCGATGTATAAAAATTGTAACAGAGGCATCTAGCAAACTTTGTGGTCACTCGGCTAGGGAAGGTTTTATAAGAGTTAGACTAGAAGCAAGACAGAATTTTCCTACGTTCGAAAATAAGTCACAATATTTTACAGTTAAAAAGGTAAAAACATTAAATAATAATTAACTTTTACTTTACTATTATTAAATTTAGATTTACTACATAACATTTATGGGAGGGAGGCGGGTGCAACTCGACATGCAGCCACCTCCCCGTGGTGAGTGTGGGTTGAATAAATGATAAAAATACAATGTTATTGCAATATTTAAATATATTGTAACAAAAACGAGCGTTCGGGTATTTATTTACGACTTTATTATTTATTTATACAAGTTTACTTTACAAACTTTAGCTTAAGACTACTCTATTTACAAAAATTATGCATTATACAGGGTGTCCCGAAAAGAATGGTCATAAATTATACCACACATTCTGGGGTCAAAAATAGTTCGATTGAACCTAACTTACCTTAGTACAAATGTGCTCATAAAAAAAGTTACAGCCCTTTGAAGTTACAAAATGAAAATCGATTGTTTTCAATATATCGAAAACTATTAGAGATTTTTTATTGAAAATGGACATGTATCATTCTTATGGCAGGAGCATCTTAAAACAAAATTATAGTGAAATTTGTCCACCCCATAAAAAATTTATGGGGATTTTGTTCCCTTAAACCCCCCAAACTTTTGTGTACGTTCCAATTAATTCATTATTGTGGTACCATTAGTTAAACACAACGTTTTTAAAACTTTTTTGCCTCCTAGTATTTTTTCGATAAGCCAGTTTTTATCGAGATACGGCTCCTTTTTCAATATATTTCCGTAAAAATTTTATGGGGGTTTTGTTCCTTTAAACCCCCCAAATGTTTGTGTACGTTCCAATTAAACTATTATTGTGGTACCATTAGTTAAACACGTGTTTTTAGGACTTTTACCCCTTAGTCTTTTTTTTATAAGTCACCTTTTATCGAGATGTAGCTTCTTTTTCAAAATATACCTAAAAATGTAAATTATAAATAAATTTTCAGATTATTAACAGGTCTCTATGACCGTACTTAACCATATACAAATATGTGGTGGATTCGACAAATATTCAAAATATCTCGATAAACACTGACTTATCGAAAAAGTACTAAGATGCAAAAAAGTTTTAGAAACATTGTGTTTAACTAATGGTGCCACAATAATAATTCAATTGGAACGTACACAAAAGTTTGGGGGGGTTTAAGGGAACAAAACCCCATAAAATTTTTATGGGGTGCACAAATTTCACTTAATTTTTTTTTAAAATGTTGCTGCCATAAAAATGCCACATGTCCATTTTCAATAAAAAATCTCTGAGAGTTTTCGATATATGAAAAAAAATCGATTTTCACTTTGTAACTTCAAAGGGCTGTAACTTTTTTTGTGTGCACTATTGTATATAGGTAAGTGAGGTTCAATCAATCTATTTTTGACCCCATAATCTGTGGTATAATTTATGACCAATCTTTTCGGGACACCCTGTATATCCTAGTCGTTATTCTCGATCATTCCGGGCTAAGCCAGCTCTCCGACTATCGTGTGACCTTCCAACAACCGCGCGTCGGTTCCACGTATAGCGTGCTTCGATCTAGACTTTTCTCGGCTTACGTCTTGCGGCCGGTGACTCATTGTTTTGCTACAATATCATTGTTTCAAGCGAAGGGCTGAATATTTCGAATTTTTTATTCAAGTGCATTTTTCAAAACGCCAGGGCGCGGTTAAATATTAAAATAATGTGACCAAATTTTTTCTCATCATAAATGGGCTAATATACTTTAGTTTTATGCTATATCAAATCTCAAAAAAATTATCAGAAAAAAAATTTTTTCGACCCCTTGGGGCGGGGCTATTTTTTTTTAATTAAAATAAAAAAACTGATTGTCTGCCGATTTTGCAACTTTTTTTTACTAAACTTCATTTTCCAAAAAAAAATTTTCTTGACTTTTTCGGCCCACCCTAATGTACACTTCTGTTGCCTGCCATTATTCTAGCTTGTATTTCTTCTTTAATGTTCAGTTTACGTGATATTATTGCTTCTAGGTATGTAAATATTTCTACCATTTCGAATTCGTATGATTTTCCTTCATCTACTTTAAGCTTTTGTCCATTCCTGAACTGACCATCTATCTATTCCATACATAATTTTAAAAGTGGATTCAAAAAATAAATAGTAGTGAGATATAACTATGGAGACCTACACAGAGAAGAGGAATCGAGATATGGCGGCGTTTGCGTAGAGATAGGTGCTAGTTTTGCATTGGAGTAAATGTGAAAATTTCGAAAATAATTAATTATTCGTAGTTAATATAAGATTACTGGTTTTGGTGGTTAATATTATTTAAATGAGTGCCAAGAAAGCTTACACTAAAAGAACTTGCTTCATACCGGGATTTATATCGAGTTATCGTTCCCATAAAAAATTCAAAAGGGAACTTCTTCTTCTTTTTAGAAACTCCTTATGCCCCTCAGGGGCGTCGGAGCAAAAGGGAACTTTACAAAGTTAATATAAGACTTTTTATAAAGATTTGTCTTTGTTATTTAAAACGTTCATGGATGATACTCGTTGGTTGGCGAATGGATTTAGTGTCCGCAGTCATATAAACCCAAACAAACAACAAATATTCGTTGGTATATTTCCTTCGGTGTAAATAAAATTTGTGTTTATCCTATGATTGGTTTTTATTTTAGCCTGAAAATTATAATTATAATAGTAAGAGGATCTTGAAAGTTTTTCTGTCGAAACAATGCATTTTTTGAGACAAAATATTTCACAAAAAATAACATTAATTTTATAAAAGTCAGACTGTCGTCTGTAGTTAATTTACAATATATTTTTATTAACTAAATTTAAAGATCTGTATAAATATAAGCTTTCAGAATTTAAATGAAGCGTTCAAAAGAAAAAACAGTTTAAATTTTAATGAAAGAATAATTCAAAAAAAATTTGATTAATAAACTTCAAATAATATAAATAACTTTTTAAAAACAATTAGGTACAGTTAAGTTCAATTTTTTTCAGCTAACACACTTTTTAATATTAATTAATTTGCAGTTGAAATACCATTGGTATATAAATGTGGCAGTTAGATAATAATGTGATAAAACATTTCCGATTCAAAATAAGCTGTCCCACATTAAAGTAATGACAAATTTAAATTTGATGTCACATCTCCATCTACAATGACTGCATTCACCAGATGCAAACACGTTCACAAATGTTTGCGCTTTGATTCTAAACTTGTTGACAGCGAGCTGAACGGTTGGTTGTTTAGGTTAAAATTTGACATTTTGCTTGCTTGGTTTGAACGTAACCTAAAATAAATTTTCTCAATAAATATGTTTTTGAATTTATTTTATTTTATTAAAGGAAAAAAGAAAATTTATTTAATAGATAATAACGTAGCAGAATATCTTCAGTAGCCTTTATTTTATATATAAAACCCTTATCAATATATTCTACAATATATACAATTTAAATTCCCGCCATATTTTTTCAATATTCAACACGTTTGCAAAGTTCAACTTAAATATCTTATGTTTGCAAAAATGGCGACCGCTTTCCAAACATGTTTGACGTTAGCAAGTCGTTCAGAACCATAAAGTGCAAACTGATTGCCAACGTTTGCATCTGGTGAACACGCCCAATGGTATAGAAAGAATACACTTTTTACCACACGTCGATATGTTATAAAGTTAAAATAATTTATTTTTGGCATAAAACATAAAATATATTCAGCACTAGTCAACCAATAAATGAATGTCTAATTACGCTGAAAACATGAATAGAATGAGTTAAATAATAAATAAGTCCATAAGAACTAAAGTATTTGTAGCACCTATTCGAACACTTGCGCCTCTAGCGGCGATTGCTGGAAACTGAATTAGATGTTGAAAAGTTAGCCCACAAACGATGCATTGCGTTTCCACTCCTTCTTACAGGTCTCCATAGATACATCATACATTATCGCGAGAAGACATAAAGAAAATGGGAACAGAAATAAATACCAAGAAAATTTTGTGAAAATGATGGTGATTGTTTTACAAATAAATAATAAATGGATAGGTACCTATGTCCATAGCTCACTGAAGACTAAAATAAGAATTTACAAAATACTATTCACGAAGTTGTCATAACGAGACCTCTCGTGCATTTCGGCTGAACTAGCATTGAGAGTGTTTTCAATGTCAAATGCTGAGCACACGTGCATTTGAAACAAGTAGGTAATATTCATTATTTATTTTTATGTGTTTTAAATTAATTATTGGGCAACATATTTATTTTTACCAGAAACTTATGCGATGCCAACTTAATAACTTTTCAAAATATTTTAGCTAATATTGATTGGAGTGATGTATATGTAGCTGGTAGTTTTGAAGAAAAACTTTCAATATTCTTGCCAACACGATCAAATGCCTTACTGAAATCCGTATAAATAGCATCAATCTGCTTACGATCTTCCATATGCTTTAAGAGATCAGATTGGTAGCAAATTAGATTCGTTACTGTAGATTTTTCTCCCCCTGCACCCCCCTTGTGTCAGACCCCTGCACACCCACGGCAGCTGCTTAGCTACCAAACTATCAAAGAGTTTAGGAATTGCGGATTGAATGCATATACAGTGGAACCTCGATAACTCGGATTAATCGGGACCACGACCGATCCGGGTTATCGAAAATCCGAGATAGCCGGAGAATATGGTAAAAATTAATAAAATACGGTATACTTACAGATAAACTCCGTTAGAATTGAAATAACATGAAATATATTTATAAATATGCACAGTATTACCTACTCATTAAAATTACTAAAAAAAACACCAAACCCAAACGTAAGCAGAACAATACCAGACACACAATACTAAAGACCATTGTTTATAAAAGAATTTTTTAAATAGTCTTTCCTAAACAATGCTGACAGTTTGAAATAAAAAGGAATAGATACTTCAGACAGCTGGCTGTTGTTTCTGCGGCGTGTACTATGAGTCATTTTTAATCTCGTGTTCAAATTACACACATAAGTACACGACACAGAGAGTCTAGACACATTATCTCTCAAATATTATATTACATACATTTTTATTGTTGAAAGGATTGTCTGATAATTAACTATTTTGATTGGAAATAAGCCACAATTAAATTGAAAAATACAAAATATTGAAAATCAAAATGTTTATCCGATGAAAATCGGTCCGGGTTAGCCGGACTTCCGGGTTATCGGGGGCCGACTTATCGGGGTTCCACTGTACTACGATAATTTTCTATGTCATTCTTCTTACCTTTTTTAAATATGGGTACAACAAAACTCTCCTTCCAAGCACCTGGAATGTAGAAGACTGTAAGGATTTATTAAATAATAACAGTAATGGCCCAACAACAGTGCAGACACATTTTTTAACAGGAAATTAGGAACACCATCTGGACCGCTGGAAGTTTTATTTGGAAGAGAATAATATTGTAAAAATAATGGACTCAAGCTCAACGTAACACAAACACATTTTATGCGTTTCTTTCCAAAAAACTTAACTCCAAATTCTGACTTTTATTTACATGTGGATGGCAAATCAGTAGAAAGTTATACTACAACGAAATTGTTGGTGGTAACCCTTGATCATAAACTTACATGAGAATCTCATGTAAATCATGTATCAGCAAAGTTAAGTACATGTAGTTATATAATGCATTATTTAAGAGAAGCTGTCTCATTTGATATATTTATTTATTATTTATTTACAGACCGAAGTCCATTAGTACATGATACAATTAAAATGCCACACAAATTAGAAAAATAAGATCTAGTAGGTACAAAATTGGTAAATACATAACAAACAATAATAAAGAATAAAATTACTTGCTCTCATTTAACACTTGAGAGCTAGAACATTTTGAAATTGACAAATACAACTTATCCTAGAACAAAGACAATAACAGTAGTTGACAAATCAGTCTTGAAATTAGAACATTAAGTTAAGTATAAATGTAATTGTGTGGAAAACGCAGTAAAGTCGTTCACAAAGAAATCAATTTGCGGAGATAATGTGTTTGCTAATTTAATAGTTTTAGAGAGATAGGAACTTGAACCATAATTTGTGCGGTTAATGACCTCGTGGAAGGTGGTCACAGAACGGGTGGTTCTTGAAGGTACATGTAGACCAATTTTATTTAAAAGTGGGATACAGAATTTATGACCATGAATTAAGTTATATAAGAAGCAAAGATCTTTATGTTGACGACGACTCTGTAATGAGTCAAGTCGAATAATTTGCAGTAAAGACTCATAACTTTGACCAGTGAGATGCATCTTATAAGCATAATAACGTAAGAATTTACGCTGAACTTGTTCGATTTTATTAATATGACAGTTATATTGAGGTGACCAAACACATGATGCATAATCTAAATGTGGTCTAACCAAAGAACAATAAAGAAATTTTAAAGAACGACCAGTCATAAAGTCATAGCTGCATCTTTTAACAAAGCCAAGCATCTATAATGACTTAGAAACCATGCTATTAATGTGTAGGTTGAAATTTAAGTTAGTATCAAGAATAACACCCAGATCTATAACTGAGTCAACTAATTGTAACCTAGTGTCCCATATAAAGTAAGAATTATTCTCAAAGTGTCTTAGTCGAGTAAAAGTTATAGCATGGCATTTGTTTGCATTTAAGTCCATACCATTAAGTGAGCACCATTCCACAAGACCATTAAGATCTGATTGCAAATTGTAGTGATCCAAATCAGAGGTAATTATGTGAAATAATTTAAGGTCATCAGCAAATAGAAGAAATTGAGCAAAATTGAAGCTTTTATTTATGTCATTTATAAATAAACTAAAAAGGATAGGTCCTAAGTGGGAGCCTTGAGGTACACCCGATGTAACTATAATTTCATTAGATAAATAATTCTTAATACGAACTATCTGCCTTCTATCTAATAGATAATTTCGAATCCAACTAAGCAGAGGATCAGAGAAACCCAACTGTTCGATCTTATGTAACAATAACGTATGGTTGACTCTATCGAATGCCTTGGAAAAATCTGTATAAATCGCATCTACCTGTTGTTTACTTTCCAATGCTTCATTTAAGAAGGAGGTATAATTTAACAAGTTCATTTCAGTTGATCTCCCCATAACAAAACCATACTGTTGTTCAATGATTACATTTTGTATAGTAGGCTTAATTTTGTCACATATTAAACTCTCGAATAGTTTAGGTATAGTATTAAGGATACTAATAGGTCTGTAGCTCTGTACCCCGCTTCTATCTCCATTCTTGAATATCGGTGATATAAAACTAACTTTCCAAATGGGAGGGAATTCACTCGTTTGTAATGATTTTTGAAAAATAAAGAATAAGGGACGAGCAAGATTAAAACTACAGTATTTCAGTAACTTGGGTGGGATTCCATCAGGCCCTGGACCCTTATGTATGTTTAGCTGGGATAATTTGGTATATACCTCTGAAATAGATAAGTCACAACCAGTAATGTTGAAACTAGTGTTAGCCCTTGCACTATTTGGAATAGGACATTCGTCCTCACTATATACTGCAGCAAAGTACTGAGCAAACATCATGGCTATGGTAGGACCATCGGAACTGGTTTGGCCATTATGGTTTAAAGTGTTCGGAATGCTATTATTGTTCCTTTTAGAATTTATGAACCTCCAGAAGCTTTTAATGTTACTAGGAAGTGTATGTTCAACGTTTGCTACAAACTGATTGTATGCTTGACCTGATAAGGACTTGCATATCGACCTCAATCTAGAAAATTCATTATAGTCTTGAGGTAACCTGGTCACTTTAAATTTCTTATGAGCTTTCTTTTTAGCAATGATGCAGTTTCTTAGCTCTCGGGTATACCATTTAGGAAAATTGCTGGTATAAAACTTTTTCATTGGTACATAAACATCAATAGCGCCATATAAGACATCATAAAGTATATTGACCATATCATCTAAACTTTTGTCTCTGAAAATTTCATCCCAGTATATTGTGTCTAAGTAATCAGAAATACCTTGAAAATTTGCTGATTTAAAGTCGTAGAAAAAGCTTTCAGTTTTCATTTCATCAGTTAAAACATCTCCGCGGTTTAAATTAAAGCATAAAGGAGGATCATATTGCGAATGATTTACTTTAGTTTAGTCCAGTCTGTACTTCAGTATGGCTTAATATTTTGGGACTGCTCATCTCATTTTGAATGGGCATTTATAGCCCAAAAGAAAGTTTTAAGAAGTATGTATGGCGTTCCATTTTCGGATAGTTGCAAACCACTATTTAAGAAGTCTAATATTTTAACACTACTTAGCCTTTTAATTTTCCAATTAATATTGCACATTGAGGAAAACAAGCTTAAGTTTGACAGAAATGAGGACATTCACTCACATTATACTAGAGGTAAATCAAATTTTCGACAACCTTTCTCTAAATTAGGTGTATCCCAACATGCACCTGAATATATTGGAATAAAATGTTACAATAAAATAGTCAATATATTAACTCTCAGTAATTCTTCACAAAGGTTTTCGCCAAACTGTGTATTCATTTTTAATGGACAACACATTCTACAGTATTGATGGATTTTTAAATTTTTAACATTTTTGCAACAATACATATGTAGTTCTAAAATTTTTATTTGTAACTTTTATATTTCTTATGTATTTTATTGTAATCACTGTTTTACATTATGTGTACTTTTACTGTATAGTGTACTCTATTGTACTAAAATTTTGACTAGTCCAATAAGATTTATACATTTTTTTTGTAAGAATTGTGTAAACTTTGTGGATGAATAAATTCTATCATAAAAAAATTTTCACCTTTCAATAAAAGTTGGCGTCTATGTTGTATATAATATTTGTAAAATACATGTAAAAATAAATAATGAATATTACCTACCTGTTTCAAATGCATGTGCGCTTAGCGTTTGACATTGAAAACACCCTCAATGTTAGTTCAGCCGAAATCCACTAGAGGTCGTCATTGTGACTTAACATCACGAATACAATATGCTAGTAAATCATGGAGATGCTTAACAAATAATATGAAAGTAAGTTAACAGCAAGAGGTATAAGAAAGATTAGGGGAAAAGTATGAGGAACAGGCAAAGAATGAGTAGGTATAGAAGAATAACTGAACAAGAAAGTATAAAACTTGAATAGTTTGGTCATGTTGTAAGAATGGCCGAAAGTAAGTTACAGTAGGTGACAAAAGCTAAAGGAATATGCAAAAAGAAGTGTAAGACTAACTAAAAGGTGAGAAGATAGACTCGATGAGTACATGAAAGTAAAAGTTTAGACGAAATTAAATAATCGATTAACATATTTGCTGACACGCTTCACATGTAGACACATCTTATGTAGTAAGTGTCTTCATATGCAGTCGTGTCCGTGAATGTGTTAACAATAAAGGCATTGAGAAAGTTGATTAGGAGCTAAAACAGATAAATCTGACCTATAATGAGTATATCCCGGCATTGGTCGCTAGGTAGATTGTTACGCGAGTGGTCACGAGTGAGATTTTCTCTCAAATATCCAAATTTTGCCTTTTTTTACAAAATAGAATTTTTAAAACAGCTTTTAAACTTTTTTTATTAACTAATAATAAGAAAAAAATAATATAACATAATATAGATAATAATATAATAAAATAAAAAGAAATAATCGGAATTAAACAAATATTAATCAATCTCCGTATCTTGATCATTTACGTCACAGCACACAAATATAACAAGAATGCTCTGGAAAAATTGATTGATGACAATAATTACAATTTTTTTACACTATTTCAGGTTTTAAGTGCCAAAATAAAATTAATTTTTATGTACAGTTCATAACGCGGGTGGTCGCTTGATGAGAGAATGTCTCACTTGAAGCGCGCTGACTCAACAATTGGGTGATATTAGGTCAACTGTCACTATCTAAGCGGACGAGTCTATTAGAATGTCGAGGGAGGATAGTTAGGAGACTAGAAGGAACTACAGAGCGTATAATTTCCCAGAAAAAAAATTCTGTGCAATTTTCTGAAACCATGAGAGAAAATCTCATATAGCGACCACTGGCGGGATATGGATATGCGAGAAGTATTTGATTTCCCTTAGTTTGAATTTTATATATAAACTTTGGTAGGTAACACTGCAAAAAGTAAGTTGCCTGTTTTTGGAACAACTCTATAATAATAATTTGTAAAAAAAGAAATAAAATGCTCTTTAGATAAATTAATAGCAAAAGTTTTTAATATTGTAAAATTCCAAAACTCCAGTTGTAAATTTAGCCTAGCTATTATTACCTACTTACCTGTAAAATGCAGCATAATCCTTCTTTCTCTGATCATTGACAAACACTTTCTGGGCTATGGCAGCTGCAGCAGCCATAGTGGCAGCAATGATAATATTCCATTTAATTTGTCCAGCTAGGAGACCTCTTAGTTGGGGTTTTGTTGTTTTACTTACTTCACCACCCGCCATTTTCTTAAAAAGATGTTATATAACTCTGTGTCTGTGATACTAAGGTATAGGTTAAGTGTGAATAATAAGCGATAAATGATATAAGGGAAACACATTTTCATATTTCAAAAAATATACTTTATAGGCTTGAATAGATTAAAAAATAAAATAATACTCACTCTCCCTCTAACTTTCGATTGTTCAAGACAAGAAATAATACCACCTTCACCTTCTTCCACACTTCCACAGCAGTTAATAACTACTCGCCAGTGCTGCCGCTGAAAAATTTAGGAATGTACTAGAAGTCACAGTCTGTCATGTACTGTGCCATAGAGTTAAATATTAGCATAGAGAGAGTGTCATTCAGAGCGAAGTGACGACGCCATCTTTTTTCTTTGGATTAGTGCTGTTTCACTCTTACGCATAGTAAAGCTGCTACAGTTGTCCTCCTCTTCCATGCCTATATTCACACTGAATGTCATCGAGATTTTCGATACAATGTGTTAGAAAGAGATGCAGCAAACCAGTCCATGAGATCTTGTCGTCAGGAAGCGCGGAAGGTAGGCTCCCTCTATGTTAATATATACCTCTATGTACTGTGCTAGAAGTCTTCATAAAATGTACTAGATTGTACTCACTGTCGCCAACGACGGAAAAATGACACTTGACAGCTCAGAAAAGAAAAAAAATGACAGATAACAACCCAAAAAGAAGAAATGACAGAATATTTTGTTAGATGTCAAAATAAAAGACAAAGAAAACAACAAAAACTAGTTTTATTTTTATTTATATAATATACAGTAAAACGTAAAACCTGTCAGTAACGGCCACTAAAAATGAAAGGACTGTTGGCCGGTATTGCCAGTTTTTTAGTCTACATAATATAATTGGTTTGTGGAATTTTTTAACTGGCCGTTTTAGTACAGGTGGCCGGTAACACAGGTTTTACTGTAGTTTATATTTACATTAAAACAACATAACTGAAACTTTAAATACTTATTCTCACTCTAAAAATATAGAAATCAAGAAGTGTAAGTTCTAATAAAAAAATATATACATTTTTAGATGAAAGTTAAGAAAAAATACTCTCAGTCGAGTACTAAATCAAATACTTAAAATATTTCTTGTAGAATATTGACTAATTAACGCGGCTAGACTATTTTTTGTGTATAAACATAAACCACAATAAATATGGAGGAGCCAAGACGCAAGTCGCAAACGGCACAACGGCAGGCGTAATAAAGTGTAAACTAAGAACAGAGTTGCCAGATAACTAAAAAGACAGTTCACACAACCAACACAATAACCAAAAAAGTCACTAGAAAAATCACCAAATACATAATACATCTCCTTTATTGGTTGATATCTGTATAAAGTGAAGAAAATAGATTGTGTAATAAATGTACTAGAAATGGGTGGATAATTTACAAAATGTACTTTCGTACTCGCTCGCTAAAAATGTACTAGAAATAGTACAATTGTACTAGAACGGCAGCACTGCTACTCGCGTCTACAGGGTTGGCGTCTACATTAGTCTACAAACCACAAACCGCTAATACTTTCTTGGCGAGCTTCTAGACAATTGACAGTTTAATGACATCAACTGCATGAAATAACGGAAATAACGAGAAGCTAATTCGCACACTTTAACCAACGTTGCCAATTGTACGCGTCCCAGTCAGTGCGCGGTAAATTTAAAATAGACGATGTATGGTGCCAGCACACAAACATGAAATTAATGATAAATATGAAGTAATATAATAATTTAATTATTAAAGGTAGTAATATAAAGTTCTAGGCAATCTTAAAGTCAATATAAAGTTTAAAACATAAGTGTATTCAAGCTTTTAAGCGATATGTACAAAAAAGTAAAAGTTTATATAAAATTTCCATACCTAAATTGTATTTGCGTAGTGATAAAAAATAGTGTTTGTCAGTTTGTCAAACTAAGTATGTAATATCTAAGGCTTAAGGAATACAATAAAACGAACTATATAGTCGTAGAAGTACCTACTCGTTAATTTATTTTGAAAACATGAGGTTGGTCAAGAGCAATCAAACAATTATTACACATTAAAAAAAATACCTCTAATGCAAAGTATAGAAATACTTGAATTAATGCTATGGGCCATTCCACGAACATACGCCTGTTTTGGATTACTTCGACAACGAATATTTTACTGTGCAAAATAAGAAGAACGAAAGTAAATGGCGCTAATAATTATTCCAATAAACAACAATGTAATTTGCAATTTACTTTCGTTCTTCTTATTTTGCACAGTAAAATATTCGTTGTCGAAGTAATCCAAAACAGGCGTATGTTCGTGGAATAGGGTATAATATACAGGCTGTTATAACAAAAAAAAACTAAGCGATCGATAATGGCCGTTTACAGTAAATTAAAAGAAAATATGATCGATTTAAAAATTATGGCCTTCTATGGACAGTTTTCGTTATAATTGGGTTTTAAAGTGTTTTTCACTCAATAACAACCTTGTAGAGCACCGGTTCAAGTTAAACGTTGTTTTTTGTATTTTTTATAACTCTTTAGTAAGCTTTGTCCATCAAATTGTACAATTTTCCATGACAATAAAATATATTTCTATTATAAGTTGTCTATTTGTTAAACCCAAGCATTGATTATTAATACAAAATATTAATATGATCAATATTAATCTCACAATCTTCTTCTTCCTGCTGTGCCTGTCCGTAACGAATGTTGGTGATCATCATGGTAATCTTCACTTTATCTGCAGCAACGCCAAAAAGCTGCGCAGATGTTGTGTTGAATTGCATTCCTATCGTAACCGTACTGCAATCCCAGTGTGAATTTCATGTTAGACGTAACATATAAGGTACTCGCCAGAGTCATAAGAAGCAGATTGGAAAGGCACTTAAATGAGCAGGTTGGTGAATACCAGGGAGGATTCAAAAAGGGCAGATCCACCATAGATCAAATATTTGTATTGAAAATGATTCAGAGCAGTACTTACGAGCAACAGTTAAAGCTAAAGTTCTGAGGTTCTTTAACCAGGTTGTTATTCTTCTTCTTATACCTCGCTTTCCAAATATTTTTCCTTGCAGAATGGCTTGTAGGAGGGCATATCTGGATTCATGGTGGTTAGTACCTACCGGTTCTTACCCATTCTTCTAAGGACCTCCTCAGTTGTGGCCCGATCAGTCCATGGGCTTTTAAGAATTCTCTGATATAGCCACATCTCAAATGCTTCCAATATTTGGCACATATCTTCGTTCAAGGTCCATGATTCAACAATCGACCCATAGAAGTTGTCAAACAAATAAAATATTTGGGAATCATTATTGATAATTTATTAACATTAAAAACGGTTTATTGATTACAGTTAATTTATTTAAACTTTATTACGGAAATTACTGTAATAATAATAATAATAATGTTTATTCATCATAAATATAACAATATACATAAAATAATAAATTATAAAATCTTCATGAGACTAAAAACATATCAAAGTGTATAGTTCATAAGAATATACATAGGAAGCCACAAGGAAATAAACCTGCATGTAGCTATAGCCCAAAGTAATTCCTTTTGTTTATCCAAATCTTCACTAGTCAAACCCCTTTGTGTTAAGTTCCAGCAGTTTCTCCTTTTTATACATTTACAATATCTGGTGTTAGTGGTGTTTGTTCCTAAAAATAAATACATCAATAAAACATCTACATTGTGTACCATAAAAAATCATACAAGAATATTTTAATATTATTTAAGAACAGTTGCCATAATAAGACACAACAAAAAGGTATTAAGCGAAATGGAGCTGAAACAGGAAGCTGCTATGTTTGGTCTAATATATAAATGAATGTTAAACAAAATATATGGAGTGCACATAGTTGAATCAACATAACAATCTGAAGGTAGACAATAATATCTACAAATAAATATGCCTCCAATTTTCACTACCTAGGCTCAATAATAAATGCAGCAGTAATAAGTGTTTTTATGCATACAAAAACTTAATGAAAATTAAGTTAATAAATCGTGAGTCTAATACAAAACGGTAATTAGACCAGTGGTCACATATGGATGTGAAACTTAAACCCTCTCAAAGACTGATGAAAATCAACTGAGAATACTTGAGCGCAAAATACTAAGGAAGATATTTGGTCCAAACACATTACAGCGATGGTTCATAGAGAATTAAAATGAACCACGAGCTGTATAACTAATGCAGAGCACATATATTGTTAGATTTGTAAAATCTCAAAGACTAACCCATATAGCACACAACGTCCGATGTACGTCCATATAATGTACATTTAAAGTCCAAACGTCCATGGACCAAAACTGGACGTACTATGTACGTACATTACGGGACGTCCATTGGACGTTTGATTTCAACGTACATTGGACATCCATTTGTGGTCCATGGATATTTTACACAAAACGCGACTATTATATTAAGTCCCAATACAAACTAAATGAGAATCTTCTTGACAACGTTGTCGCTCTTCGCGCTATCGGTCGTGAAAGGTGTAGTATTAGGCAGGTACTTTTAGGGGATTATCGCTGTTAATTGTTGTGGAATACTGAAGGATGGTTTATTTATGATAATTCACAGAATGGCAAACGCGCTTGTAATATACAACAGCGGTACTGACTCTAAAAATAGTTTGGAACAGAAACAGAACAGAGATTAAACCTCTTTTTAATGTGCATGCTTCCTAGGGCGTCATTATCTGAATCTCGTCTTTATGAAAATACATCCTGTGATATATTTGTGTTTTCTGTTTATCGTGCAAGTGCAGTCGTGCATTAATGAAGTTCCTATTATAATGAAGTTATAGTAAAGAGAAATAAAAAAGGTCTTTTGTGTAATATTTTTAAGTATCTATAAGTTTAGTATTATAAGGAACTATTTCCTATAAAAGCTTTTTGCTATGTATTCACAAAATTATGGATACTAGATTGCTTTCTGAAAAGTGCCCTACAAATGTCCATAAGACGTACATTGAATGTACATAAGGTGTACACTGAAAGCTCCAATACAACGTACAATGTACGTTTGTAGCGGACGTTCTATGGACGTCCAATTTTGTGAACACTGGACATTCGTTGGACGTCCATCAGATGTCCATTGTACCTTAGCGGGACGTCCATTGGACGTTCCAATGTACACAGATGTATGTCCATTGGATGTCCATAAAACGTACTTGTGCTATCTGGGAAACTGGCTTGATCACTTAGAAAGAATGCCAGATAATCGAGCTGTGAAAGTAATCCAAAGATGGAAGCCCCAAAGAAATAGGCCAAGAGGAGGCCCTATAAAAGATAGATAGATGACATAGAGGGAGATCTTAAAACCATGCACATTAGATAGTGTCGAAGGAGTATCTGAAGTATCTGACAGGGTAGAATGGAAAAACGTTGTTAAGCAGGCCAAGACTCACAAAAGGTTGTAGCGCCATTAGAAGAAGAAAATTTGAGGACAGTTTAGATTATACCTATGCATTAAGGCGGTCCAAAACGTAAGCTTTGCATCTAACCATATTGTAATAAACTATATCGTACACTTACATGGTCGAGAGAAGTCTCAGCATTATTTTCTTCACTTTTATTTCTTTTATCAGCTATTTCCTTGCGTTCTAGATCACCATTTCTTTTTATTGCCTGGCTTTGGTACACTATGTTTTGGTTTGGAATCCAATCTTCTGATCTTCATTATTTATATCCTCTAAAGTGGCTGGCTTTCCTAATAATTGTTTGAATTATTACATATTTATCATTATTTGAAGACATTTAAAAACCGTATTAATTGAATTACATTAAACTTACCACTTATACAATATTCACTGCATACTCTTTCATATTTTAATTTTAGATCTGTTCTCCTTTTTTTGGCTTTTATCCATTGTTCCCGTTGATTTATCCATTTGATTTATTTCTTAGAATATATGAATATAAAATAGAAGGTTTATTTTATATTCTTTAAGATTTATTTATGTTTACAATTTACCCTCGATCACAGCTCGATTGGCCTCGATCATCTTTCAATTGTCAAATTGGTGTCAAAGTTCGAGATTTTAGCGACTTGGCAACGTTGGTTAAAGTGTGCGAATTCGCCATGAGCCGATGGGTAGAGGGGATTTGACAGCTTTCGCCAGCGCTGTTAGTGGCAGTTTTGTGCATTTATCTGATAAATTCAAATGGCGCGCCATGGGTAGAGGAGAGGGGATTTGACGGTTTTCACCAGCGCTGTTAGTGCGGCGTTGCCAAATTTAGTAGATTTCTACTTTTTTGGTAGATTTTTGATATATTTTAAAAAATTCTAGTAGGCAATATTTATTAGTAGATTTTTGGTATATTTCAACATTTTCTTATGAATAAAATAAAATTTGCTTTTTAATAGTATTTACCCCATTTCTAAATTAATTTTTAGACATTTTGTTACAATTTCCCAATGTCATTACCGAAAATAAGATTCAGTGGTGGGATTCTGTGTACAATTGCTAACACCGCCGACCGCTTTCTATCAATGTCAATATATTTGAATTTTTAGTTTTAATTCAAATATTTTCTTGTTTTACTAAGTGTCACTTCAGCATCAACTAGCAAAACTAGAAAATAATTCAATTAAAGCTAAAAATTCAAATATTTTCACGACAATTGACATCGATAGAAAGCGAAGTGCAGATATCTACAGTGCACGGAATCTAGCCCCAGGACGTAGAAGATGAATATTAAACAGAAATGAAACTGGATTCTGGTGTAACAAACTTGCAGATTTCAAGTAGCAGTGCAATCAGTACCTATTTCAGGTGTTATTGAAGAGTTCTGGTATTCGGTGAGCCTGTTAGAAGCTAACGATGAAAAACTAAAATATAATATATATTAGGTACATTCCATGTCAAATCACTCAGGCAAAAAATTTTGGATCTCCGATTTGTCTGAAAATTGGTATATAGCTTCTGCGGGACGTAAAAATAAGATAATTAAGGTCAAAAAATCTTCTTCTTTTTTTCTCAAAATGGTATTTTATGCGATTTCACAGTGATTTGGTGTTTATTTAAACAAATTTGCATTTTCTGTCGTAAAGTATCAATGAAAAACATAATATTTTAACAGAAAGGACTCAAAAATGTCATCATATGGCATTATAACAAGTTATTTTGAATCAAAACAAGTTTTTGATCAAATTTTATAGTGTAAAAAATGTTAAAATACCGTTTTTTACATTTTCCTCCATTCCCAAAATACATCATCATTGATTTGTCTGAAAATTTGCCCACCGATAGCCAAAAGATAGGACTCTAAGGGCCGGTTGTTCGAACGCTAATCAACATTGATCACTATCAAATACTTAATTACTGTCACAACTGTCAATGTCAACTTTGGTTGGGTTGCCGAAAACATAATTATTGATGACCATTATGAAATTAGTTAATCAATTATGTTAATAATTATTATGTTAATTGACTAACTAATCTCATAATTATAATTAACTATGTTTTCAGCAACCCAACCAAAGTTGACATTGGCAGTTGTGACAGTAATTAAATATTTGATAGTGATCAATGTTGATTAGCGTTCGAACAACCGGCCCTACGTGGTTAGAAGGATTTGAATTATATTCCAATACCAAAAAAGTTACATGCAGTAATATCAGACTCAACAGTATATATTAGCCCAGTCGGGATAGCATTTGACCTTGAATGCCGAGCTGCCCAAAATTTTATTTTTCTGATCTTTAGGGGAGTTAATAGTAGCCTAAATTTAAAATCACGAATTAATTCCTCCGTTACGTTTGCCGCCATCTTGATTTTAAAGGAGAACCTGTTTTGCTCAATATCTCCGCCATTTTGAACTTTTCGACAAAAATGGTAGGAACTGAAATTGTTCCAAATAAATCGTATTTACAATTATTACAATTTCTTTCTAACAATTTTTGTCGTGAAGTCGATATTTTTGAGTTAATTGTACTTACAGTAGATGCCTATATTTTTGACTATAATATTGCATGTAACTTTTTTGGTATTGTAATATATAATTCAAATCCTTTTCACCACTTAAAGTCCTATGTTTTGTCTATCTGTGGGCACATTTTCAGCCAAATCGATTTTGATGTATTTTGGGAATCGAGAAAAATGTAAAAAACGGTATTTTAACGTTTTCTACACTATAAAATTTGATCAAAAGCTTGTTTTGAATCAAAGTAACTTGTTATAATGACATTTTTGAGTCCCTTCTATTAAAATATTTTTTTTCCATTGATACTTTACAATAGAAAATGCAAATTTGTCTAAATAAACACCAAATCACTGTAAAATCGCATAAAATAACATTTTGAGAAACAAACGAAGAAGAAGATTTTTTGACCTTAAATATCTTATTTTTACGTAACGAAGAAGCTATATACAATTTTCATACAAATCGGAGGTCCAAATTTTTTTTTGCTCCAAAATTGAGTGATTTGAAATGGAATGACCCATTATAATATATATTATATAATATATATTATAATTGCAAAACAACAAATGTTGTGTTTGCGTGTTTCTAATGTAAAATGCGAAATAATTGTTTGAAGAATGTGATCCAGACATGCAAATGTTAAAATCAGTTGATGACAAAATATTATATACAAATATTAAATATGAAACTGATAAAAATTAATTATAGTTGGTCATTTTGTTCCCCAGTTAAAATATAAAAAAGTTTGGTTTTTGTTTACAAACAGTCATATTAATTTCTAGTTAAACTCCCTCTGTGGCTCAGTGGTAAGAGCGCCTACCTTTGGATCGAAAGGTCCGAATGGTCGTGAGTTCGAATCTCACCAGGGTAGAATTTTTCGTTTATTATAAATTAATAAATGAAAATAGTTTCTATCCTTGTGGGATCGGTACCCACCGGAGGGACCGCAGACGTTCGGATACAATTAGCGTCTCTGCAGAGACAATGACATCGACTTTGCAAAGTAACAAGACACTTACTCAACACACACACTACACATAACACTAGTTACCTAATTGGTAAAATCCACTGTACCATCACCATGCCAATGCCCATTAGTTGTCGAGGCATTAGCTAAATAAAACAAATTTCTAGTTAGTCAGCTGTTATTTTTATTATAAAAAGTCCTAAATTATATACAAATATATTAATAAAGTTTTATAGTATAGTTTAGTTTTTGATAAGTAAATTTTAGTAAGCTAAACTTACAGTAGATTTTCTAAATAAAATGTGGCAACGCTGTGTTAGTGGCAGTTGGCCTTGGCAGTTTTGTTTTGTGCATTTGATAAACTTCACAAACTGAAATGGCGGATAATATGGATTTTTCAAAAAACTTATATATTAAATATTAAAATTATAATGAATAAAATCAAAAAACATAATTAATTTTACTATTAATTCTGTGTATTCGTTTAGTAATCAGGTTACAATAATATTTCAGTTCATAATTTGTGTCTTTCTAGATAAGTATCTATTTTTCTCGTTTTGCATATTTCACACACATAAATTTTATCAGAAAAGTATAAGTTTCAAACCGCGAGATAGCGCTACCGTCGAAACTCACAGCCAATTAGCTTCTCGTCATGAAATATTGGGGGCTATGATGTATCTTTACGTAAACTGATTACGTACGGTAAACTCGAATTACAGGCTGTAATCTCCAATAACACATGTACGTAAAATCGGTATCATGTATCAACGATATCCAAGCGGTTGCCTACCTTCGTATGTAATTTCTTTTAGATAAACGCACGCTTTAATTATTTTTAATGGGAAATAAGCCACAATTTTACTAAAAAAATGATTTTATTAGAGAGATATCGCAAATGCATTTTTATCGCACGCTAATAGCGGAATACGCTATTTTGACATGTACGCAAGCGCAGAATGAATGTTACGCTAATACCGGATAGCGTGTCCCGCTATTTAGGTTGAAATAAGGGACGGTAATAACGTTAACGCTAATTTGACATTTGGGATGAAACATAAAAATAATGTATAGAATACAAATTTTATAAACTAAATACTGTGAATCATCCTATGTTGAGAAATACGTGCATTTTTATTTTGTCTACAATAGACTACTTTTTGTGGTTAGGATATTATTTATTCAGATATTTTATATTATTTTTATACTAACTATTTATATTTATTGTTGGTTAAATCATTAAAATTAAAATGCATGTCAACCAGCTCAATATCCAAATTCATTTTTCAAAAACAAACAATTACAGTATTCCTCAAAATTAATTTCTAGGTTACATTGTAATACCAAACGTCGGTTGTCATAATAACGTTAAGCCCCGCCCCAGAACATTTGCGATAACTCTCTTGTTGCCTGTGCTGAAATAGAACGTTATACGTTATTTACGTCTTGACACGATATTATCGTTTGCATTTGCGATATCTCGATATTAACATTATTATGAGTTATTAAAATCATTTTGTTTTGTAAAATTGTGGCTTATTTTCCATTAAAAATAGTTAATTATTATAAAAATGCCACAAGGAAATAGCTTCAGAACAATTATTATGTTATTTTTTTATTTGTGAAACCAAGTTGTTTGTGTGTTATACCTGTATTTGATTTTTAGTTTAATTAGTTGTTTAGTACTTCAATAAATTATATCATAAAGTGAGTTCTTGTTTTTGTTCTAAGTAGCTTCCATTATTTCCTACTAACACTACATCATCAGGATACAGTAAGTACCAGGCAATGTTACCCTGCTAGGCCTTGATCTCGCATACAAAAATAAAGTTAATTCATAGAAAGCTGAAAATTTGTTATAATAGCTTAATGGTGTCTATTCGGACAAACTTTGATGTACGCAAACACTGGAACAGGGGAAGTTTTAATTGTGGAACAGTTTAAAAATTTTGAATGTCAGATTAAAAAAACGTCCCATGTATTTTGTCGGACAGAACATCCAATTGATTTGTTACCTATTCATTAAACTCTCATGCAAAAATCAGACTGCTATTACTAACCAACATGATTCCTGTCATTTGACCCCTAATAGCACACGACGTCCTTTGGACGTCCAAAATAGGTCCATTTTTGGTCCTTACGTCCATGGACTATAAACGGACGTCCTTCGGAAGGAATAAATATGGACGTCCTTTGGACGTCCGACGTTGGACGTCCTTCGGACGGAATAAATATGGACGTCCTTTGGATGTCCGACGTTGAACGTCCTTTGGACGTCCATACTGGACGAAATACGGACGTTTTATGAACGCTTATATATTATATTGGACACATTATACCAATTACGGGATCAAATAGCAAAATAATTAAATAAAATATTAACTTACGCGTTAACTTTACGTTAATGAAATACAGTCAAACCTGTCAGTAACGGCCACTAAAATGAAAGAACTATTGGCCGATATAGAAAGGTGGCCGTTATTGCCAGTTTTTGTAGTCTAGATATACAGTAAAACTTGTGTTACTGGCCACCTGATAAAATCGGCCACCTGTACTAACGGCCAGTTTAAATATTCCCCAAACCAATTATATCTAGACTACAAAAACTGGCAATACCGGTCACCTTTCTATATCGGCCAATAGCTTTTTCATTTTTAGTGGCCGTTACTGACAGGTTTTACTGTAATTGGTTTGGGGAATTTTTAAACTGACCGTTAGTACAGGTGGCCGGTGTTTGCAGGGGGCCGGTAACACAGGTTTTACTGTAGTTTAAATCGAAAAGATTAAATCTTAATTCAAAATTGTATATACAATTATTACAATTATAAACAAACTATATAGTTTAATATCCAAAAAATGTTTTTGATTTTATGTAATGTAATGAAAATCTTATTTGTAAATTATTGGTTACAATGTTTAACAATAGGAAATATTCAAGAATAAATAAAATAAAAGTTTAATCCTAACAACACAAAACATTCCAGGAATGTAGGTACTACCGTTCTATTCCGTGAACATCTATCTGATTAAATTATGGGTGGAAACTTACCACAAGATATTCTATGAACATAGTACAATGTCTTCCTGGAGGGGTAAAATTTTCCATTACAAGATTTTAAGAGAGGCCATTTATTGTACAAGAATCTACAGGTCGAGCAAGTCTCGTAAATTTCACGATTGCGAGCCACGCTTCACGCAACCGTGTTTGCGTACTTGTGTTTCGAGTTGCGTGGTCGTGCGGAGTACAAGAATCTACAGGTCGAGCAAGTCTCGTAAATTTCACGATTGCGAGCCACGCTTCACGCAACCGTGTTTGCGTACTTGTGTTTCGAGTTGCGTGGTCGTGCGGAGTTATATTTACCAAATTTAAATGTAATCGTTTCTACTGATAATAATATATTTACTATTCTCAATATGGCTACTGGGTGTAAAAGATAAATCTTATTCTATCTGTTCTTCATGAGTTTTAGATAATTTTAGTTGTATTTCTTTGTAATTTTGTGTTGTACAAAGATTAATTTAATATTTTCTCTGGAAGTATTAATTTAGAAAGATAATATGCTTCATTGGTGTTGTGTTTTGAAGTGTGAAATGCAAAGTAATTGTGATAAAGTCGAGATAAAGTTCACTTTTAAACTGAACTAAATAAGGTATCTGAGAGACAACAATGGTTAAATGCAATACAATGTACAGGTTTTACTAGCGAAATGAAAATTTTCCTGTCCTGTCTGCTGTAATCATTTTATATCTGGTAAGTTACAATTACAACAGTAACGATTTTTGAAGATGTTAACATTTTAATCTTATAGGAAAATAGGAAAACCAGCCGACTTAATCGATAATAACAATCTCCAGATTGGGTTCCTTCAATAAATATGGGCTATAAACACAATGAAATAAG
This sequence comes from Diabrotica virgifera virgifera, assembly GCF_917563875.1. Classification (NCBI taxonomy): domain Eukaryota; kingdom Metazoa; phylum Arthropoda; class Insecta; order Coleoptera; family Chrysomelidae; genus Diabrotica; species Diabrotica virgifera. The sequence goes on along the minus strand of NC_065447.1, from coordinate 132,007,975 downwards.
TTCCCCAAAATCTAAAATGGAGTGCTATCAAAGGAGAATTAAAGGAAAAAATATTCATATTGAAATTATTTATAAGGCACTGGACTGTCTTAAATTCTACAATAATACTAGGTGGGTAAATGATTTTAGACATTTTTCATTAAGAGTAGATTAAGATTAAGTAGATTTTCATTCAGTAGATTTAAGACTTGTTTACACGGGTAGAGTAATGATGCAAGTACTTGATAGAGTAGAGTAACTCTACCTGTAAAAATGCTCAGCACAGTAGAATAGCTGGTAGAGTGTATAGTTGGAGTTAAAGTAGAGTGACTAGCAACCTATGGCAAAGTAACTACTCTATGACCACCACTACTGCCAAAATGTCTACTCGGCTGCACACTCTACCCATGGAACACGCTCAATTATGGCAGAATAGAGTAGGTAGGAGAGTACATGGGGGCGCTGTCATTCTGGCTGGAATTGTGTTTTGTGTAAATAGTGAAAATGAAGTTCACCAAAGATGAAACTTTAAAACTTGTAGAGCTATAATACGGCGAATACCAGTGTTTATGGAATTTAGGTAGTGTATACTACAGAAATAAAAGTTTGCAGCAAGCTGCGGAGGATGAAATCGTCGAAAGAATGGCAAAGGAGGCTTTGGAGTAAACGAGCTTAAGCAAAAAATTAAGAATTTAAGGTGCACTTATAATCAAGAGTGTTTAAAAATACAAAAATCGGTTTCACTATACTAGCATCAGTACTATACTTGTACTCTCCTCATGTGAATGGTATCAAGCCATTTTTGGTAGAGTACTACCGCTACTCTACTCTCCTCAAAACTCTACCCATGTAAACAAGTCTTTACAAACAGTGGAAAATGAGGTAGCTAGTAGAGTAGTAGTAGAGTAAAATATACTGGTTTAGCAAATTACAATGTTTTAAGTTAATACAGTAGCGATCAACAGGTAGCCAAAACGTGTTCCAAGATTGCCACTGTAATTTTGAATATTTTTTCGAGGTATTTGGCACACGTATTCGTAAAATAATAAAGAATGGCGGTACAGAGCCCAATTTGAAAAATATATTAATATGTGGAAATTACTCTGTAATTATACAATATTTAAAAAAGAGCCTGTACCGCCATTAAGAAGAACAAAAAAATACACTTTCTTCAAATAAACTTTTTTATCCGATGCCTAGATTTTGTGTAATTTTGGAACTACTAATGAAATAAAAAATTTTAGTAGTTCCAAAATAACACAAAATCGGATAAAAAAGTTGTATTTGAAGAAAGTGTATTTTTTTGTTCTTCTTAATGGCGGTACAAGCTCGTTTTTTTTATATTGTATTTAATTACAAAGTAATTTCCACACATTAATATATTTTTCAAATTGGGCTCTGTACCACCATTCTTTATTATATTAAGAATATGTGTGCCAAATATCTCGAAAAAATATTCAAAATTACAGCCGCAATCTTGGAACACCTTTACGCTACCTGTTGATCGATACTGTTACCTCTTAAGATAGTTTTAATAGTTATTTATGATATAAGTATTAAAAGTACAATTTTAAGACGCGCATGTGAAAGTTAACTTGAAAAAATAATTTTATTAATGTTTTGACTTCCACATCAGATGTCATTGTCAAAATACAAAATATTCATTATTATTAGGTTTATTCTAGCAAACAGTCAAACTAGTCAAAAACCGTCAGCAAACAGTTGGTCGGTAAAAGAACATAATACAGTCACCAGTGCGATCCCCTCTACTCGCGCTGGTCCACTATTCGCTGATGATTTCAAACTGTTTGAAACTTATGCTAAAACAAACCTATTATTATTATGCATATCACTATCTGTAAATAATATTTCTTCTGATTGTTAATTGTAAAGGATAGAAAAATTACCATTTATTGTATTTTTTTTTAGAATCAGCTGAGAGAAGTGGTCTACAAAAAACCAGGAAGGAAACGGAATATGTGGCTATGAAAGGCAAAAGAAAGGTTTACAAAGCAAATGTGACACATTTTTTTGAAATATTTAGGAATATCAGTAAATTGCATTAAAAAATGTATGAAAAGATTTTGTTCAATAAAAATGTTTATATTTATCAAGGATGTATTATTTGGTATGGCCACATATCATCAGTGATGTAATAATACATCCTATCTGTTTTTTTCATGAGTTTTGTAAGAGAGACTAAAAACTTGTCTTAGGGTCACCTCCTGTTTTCATATGATATTTGTTTTGTAGTAAATTAAACTATCTATGAACTACAAAACAAGTCAAAACTTACATATGAACACAGGAGGTGACCTTAAAACATGTTTTTCCATCTCTCATACAAAACTCATGAAAAAACAGATAGGAGGTATTGTCACATCAGCAAGGATGTACAGTGATGAGTGCCCTAATAACCGGCAAAATATGGGCAACATATTTAGTTGTGAGATAAAAAGAAATGAAACTAGTCGAGCTGGGAAATTTAGCGAAATTAACCTTTAAATTTACGTTATATTGATCCCACCTTTACACATATAGGAGGAGTATGTCAACTAAAACTGTCACTGTGACAGTGGTAGTTTCCAAACTCGTCTGATATGTCTGAAGGTGGTACACAATCAATACAATCTAAATGTATAAGTTAATATCGCTAAATTTCCCAGCTCGACTAGTTTCATGTCTTTTTATCTCACTACTTAATACATCTTTTGTGCTATTTTGCCGGTTATTAGAGCGCTCATCACTGTATTTCTGGTATATCCAGGGAATGTCTACAAAATATATTTTGAATGTCCAGAGAACATTCGTGGACATTCATGGAATGTTCCAATAAGACATTCAGGTAATGTTTAAAATGCTGACACAGGATTTTCCTGGGATGTTCAGGGAACATGTTTTCGGGGATATTCCAGGAATTTTTCAATGTCTGTGTACCTTCTATGGACCTATATGGAATATTTTGGTGTTATTACCGCCGCACTCCACTTGCGATTTGTAATCAGGAAGATTGAACACATTGTTTCAAATACAAGTCAATCCATTTGTGACTAAATAATCATGGATTGACTTCTATTTGAAAGAATGTGTTCAATCTTCACAACTACAAATCGCAAGTGGAGTCCGGCGCTTAGGGCTACTTCCTCTTTGGTATTATGTATTATACTACAGAAATCAGGAACTTTCCTTCTAAATATATGTATGCATCTTGGCCATCAAACATATTCTTTGAAACATTTTTTTAAGGGGTTACATAGGTCTTGTGGGTAAAAAAAGTGACTTTTTAAAAAAAATATATCTCGAAAACTAAAATTTATTTTTATTTATAATTGGAACATGTAAAAGTATAGTACTTAAGGTAGTCTCAAAAAAAGTTTCAGCCAAAAATATTCATTTTTGTAGAGTTTAAGTTTTTTTTTGCGTTGGCAGCATAACTAAGTCCAGTCTCATCTGAAATCAAAAAGTTTCTTGTAGTTTATACCTCTGGCTAGAATATGAACGAAGGAATTAAAAAAAATGAAATTTGAAGATTTTACATAAGTTTAAACACATTTTTGACCCCAATTTTTCTCATTTTTAAAGTAGTTTTTTTTTATAAAACAAAAATGACCTCATCTAATAAAAAATCATTTGTTCATTCACTAGCCAGAGGTATAAACTACAAGAAACTTTGATTTCAGATGAGACTGGACTTGTTATGCTGCTCACCACAAAAAAGGGCTGTTGTCGAAAAATTGCAGTCAACTCTACAAAAATGAATATTTTTGGCTGAAATTTTTTTGAGAGTACTATACTTTTACATGTTTCAATTATAAATAAAAATAATTTTTAGTTTCCAAGATATAATTTTTTTAAAAAGTCACTTTTTTTACCTGCAAGACAACAACTTGTTGATTTCAAATTGTAACAGTTGTTTTGCAAAGTATGCTGCCCTCTTGTATTTTCTGTGTTATCTTCATCATACAATTACTTCATCTAAAAATTTTCTGCGAAAAAAAAATAAAACAAAAGTTTAACCACAGAATCAAGTTACACAAATTTTCAAACACCTCACCTGATACAGCGTCTCAAGTACGATTGCGCGAATTGGTAAATATAACTCCGCACGACCACGCAACTCGAAACACAAGTACGCAAACACGGTTGCGTGAAGCGTGGCTCGCAATCGTGAAATTTACGAGACTTGCTCGACCTGTAGATTCTTGTGTGCGGAGTTATATTTACCAATTCGCGCAATCGTACTTGAGACGCTGTATCAGGTGAGGTGTTTGAAAATTTGTGTAACTTGATTCTGTGGTTAAACTTTTGTTTTATTTTTTTTTCGCAGAAAATTTTTAGATGAAGTAATTGTATGATGAAGATAACACAGAAAATACAAGAGGGCAGCATACTTTGCAAAACAACTGTTACAATTTGAAATCAACAAGTTGTTGTCTTGCAGGTAAAAAAAGTGACTTTTTAAAAAAATTATATCTTGGAAACTAAAAATTATTTTTATTTATAATTGAAACATGTAAAAGTATAGTACTCTCAAAAAAATTTCAGCCAAAAATATTCATTTTTGTAGAGTTGACTGCAATTTTTCGACAACAGCCCTTTTTTGTGGTGAGCAGCATAACAAGTCCAGTCTCATCTGAAATCAAAGTTTCTTGTAGTTTATACCTCTGGCTAGTGAATGAACAAATGATTTTTTATTAGATGAGGTCATTTTTGTTTTATAAAAAAAAAACTACTTTAAAAATGAGAAAAATTGGGGTCAAAAATGTGTTTAAACTTATGTAAAATCTTCAAATTTCATTTTTTTTAATTCCTTCGTTCATATTCTAGCCAGAGGTATAAACTACAAGAAACTTTTTGATTTCAGATGAGACTGGACTTAGTTATGCTGCCAACGCAAAAAAAAACTTAAACTCTACAAAAATGAATATTTTTGGATGAAACTTTTTTTGAGACTACCTTAAGTACTATACTTTTACATGTTCCAATTATAAATAAAAATAAATTTTAGTTTTCGAGATATATTTTTTTTAAAAAGTCACTTTTTTTACCCACAAGACCTATGTAACCCCTTAAAAAAATGTTTCAAAGAATATGTTTGATGGCCAAGATGCATACATATATTTAGAAGGAAAGTTCCTGATTTCTGTAGTATAATACATAATACCAAAGAGGAAGTAGCCCTAAGCGCCCGACTCCACTTGCGATTTGTAGTTGTGAAGATTGAACACATTCTTTCAAATAGAAGTCAATCCATGATTATTTAGTCACAAATGGATTGACTTGTATTTGAAACAATGTGTTCAATCTTCCTGATTACAAATCGCAAGTGGAGTGCGGCGGTAATAACACCAAAATATTCCATATAGGTCCATAGAAGGTACACAGACATTGAAAAATTCCTGGAATATCCCCGAAAACATGTTCCCTGAACATCCCAGGAAAATCCTGTGTCAGCATTTTAAACATTACCTGAATGTCTTATTGGAACATTCCATGAATGTCCACGAATGTTCTCTGGACATTCAAAATATATTTTGTAGACATTCCCTGGATATACCAGAAATACAGTGATGAGCGCTCTAATAACCGGCAAAATAGCACAAAAGATGTATTAAGTAGTGAGATAAAAAGACATGAAACTAGTCGAGCTGGGAAATTTAGCGATATTAACTTATACATTTAGATTGTATTGATTGTGTACCACCTTCAGACATATCAGACGAGTTTGGAAACTACCACTGTCACAGTGACAGTTTTAGTTGACATACTCCTCCGATATGTGTAAAGGTGGGATCAATATAACGTAAATTTAAAGGTTAATTTCGCTAAATTTCCCAGCTCGACTAGTTTCATTTCTTTTTATCTCACAACTAAATATGTTGCCCATATTTTGCCGGTTATTAGGGCACTCATCACTGTACATCCTTGCTGATGTGACAATACCTCCTATCTGTTTTTTCATGAGTTTTGTATGAGAGATGGAAAAACATGTTTTAAGGTCACCTCCTGTGTTCATATGTAAGTTTTGACTTGTTTTGTAGTTCATAGATAGTTTAATTTACTACAAAACAAATATCATATGAAAACAGGAGGTGACCCTAAGACAAGTTTTTAGTCTCTCTTACAAAACTCATGAAAAAAACAGATAGGATGTATTATTACATCACTGACGATATGTGGCCATACCAAATAATACATCCTTGATAAATATAAACATTTTTATTGAACAAAATCTTTTCATACATTTTTTAATGCAATTTACTGATATTCCTAAATATTTCAAAAAAATGTGTCACATTTGCTTTGTAAACCTTTCTTTTGCCTTTCATAGCCACATATTCCGTTTCCTTCCTGGTTTTTTGTAGACCACTTCTCTCAGCTGATTCTAAAAAAAATACAATAAATGGTAATTTTTCTATCCTTTACAATTAACAATCAGAAGAAATATTATTTACAGATAATGATATGCATAATAATAATAGGTTTGTTTTAGCATCAGTTTCAAACAGTTTGAAATCATCAGCGAATAGTGGACCAGCGCGAGTAGAGGGGATCGCACTGGTGACTGTATTATGTTCTTTTACCGACCAACTGTTTGCTGACGGTTTTTGACTAGTTTGACTGTTTGCTAGAATAAACCTAATAATAATAAATATTTTGTATTTTGACAATGACATCTGATGTGGAAGTCAAAACATTAATAAAATTATTTTTTCAAGTTAACTTTCACATGCGCGTCTTAAAATTGTACTTTTAATACTTATATCATAAATAACTATTAAAACTATCTTAAGAGGTAACAGTATCGATCAACAGGTAGCGTAAAGGTGTTCCAAGATTGCGGCTGTAATTTTGAATATTTTTTCGAGATATTTGGCACACATATTCTTAATATAATAAAGAATGGTGGTACAGAGCCCAATTTGAAAAATATATTAATGTGTGGAAATTACTTTGTAATTAAATACAATATAAAAAAAACGAGCTTGTGCCGCCATTAAGAAGAACAAAAAAATACACTTTCTTCAAATACAACTTTTTTATCCGATTTTGTGTTATTTTGGAACTACTAAAATTTTTTATTTCATTAGTAGTTCCAAAATTACACAAAATCTAGGCATCGGATAAAAAAGTTTATTTGAAGAAAGTGTATTTTTTTGTTCTTCTTAATGGCGGTACAGGCTCTTTTTTAAATATTGTATAATTACAGAGTAATTTCCACATATTAATATATTTTTCAAATTGGGCTCTGTACCGCCATTCTTTATTATTTTACGAATACGTGTGCCAAATACCTCGAAAAAATATTCAAAATTACAGTGGCAATCTTGGAACACGTTTTGGCTACCTGTTGATCGCTACTGTATTAACTTAAAACATTGTAATTTGCTAAACCAGTATATTTTACTCTACTACTACTCTACTAGCTACCTCATTTTCCACTGTTTGTAAAGACTTGTTTACATGGGTAGAGTTTTGAGGAGAGTAGAGTAGCGGTAGTACTCTACCAAAAATGGCTTGATACCATTCACATGAGGAGAGTACAAGTATAGTACTGATGCTAGTATAGTGAAACCGATTTTTGTATTTTTAAACACTCTTGATTATAAGTGCACCTTAAATTCTTAATTTTTTGCTTAAGCTCGTTTACTCCAAAGCCTCCTTTGCCATTCTTTCGACGATTTCATCCTCCGCAGCTTGCTGCAAACTTTTATTTCTGTAGTATACACTACCTAAATTCCATAAACACTGGTATTCGCCGTATTATAGCTCTACAAGTTTTAAAGTTTCATCTTTGGTGAACTTCATTTTCACTATTTACACAAAACACAATTCCAGCCAGAATGACAGCGCCCCCATGTACTCTCCTACCTACTCTATTCTGCCATAATTGAGCGTGTTCCATGGGTAGAGTGTGCAGCCGAGTAGACATTTTGGCAGTAGTGGTGGTCATAGAGTAGTTACTTTGCCATAGGTTGCTAGTCACTCTACTTTAACTCCAACTATACACTCTACCAGCTATTCTACTGTGCTGAGCATTTTTACAGGTAGAGTTACTCTACTCTATCAAGTACTTGCATCATTACTCTACCCGTGTAAACAAGTCTTAAATCTACTGAATGAAAATCTACTTAATCTTAATCTACTCTTAATGAAAAATGTCTAAAATCATTTACCCACCTAGTATTATTGTAGAATTTAAGACAGTCCAGTGCCTTATAAATAATTTCAATATGAATATTTTTTCCTTTAATTCTCCTTTGATAGCACTCCATTTTAGATTTTGGGGAACTTATTTCATTGTGTTTATAGCCCATATTTATTGAAGGAACCCAATCTGGAGATTGTTATTATCGATTAAGTCGGCTGGTTTTCCTATTTTCCTATAAGATTAAAATGTTAACATCTTCAAAAATCGTTACTGTTGTAATTGTAACTTACCAGATATAAAATGATTACAGCAGACAGGACAGGAAAATTTTCATTTCGCTAGTAAAACCTGTACATTGTATTGCATTTAACCATTGTTGTCTCTCAGATACCTTATTTAGTTCAGTTTAAAAGTGAACTTTATCTCGACTTTATCACAATTACTTTGCATTTCACACTTCAAAACACAACACCAATGAAGCATATTATCTTTCTAAATTAATACTTCCAGAGAAAATATTAAATTAATCTTTGTACAACACAAAATTACAAAGAAATACAACTAAAATTATCTAAAACTCATGAAGAACAGATAGAATAAGATTTATCTTTTACACCCAGTAGCCATATTGAGAATAGTAAATATATTATTATCAGTAGAAACGATTACATTTAAATTTGGTAAATATAACTCCGCACGACCACGCAACTCGAAACACAAGTACGCAAACACGGTTGCGTGAAGCGTGGCTCGCAATCGTGAAATTTACGAGACTTGCTCGACCTGTAGATTCTTGTATTTATTGTACTGTTCAATTTGCGTTCATTTTCAAATTTGCCGCGCGAGTATCTATGTAGCGTCTCGTGGTCATTGGTCATCACATTTCATTTTCATAACATAACCGATAACCTAAAAATTTAGTAAAGTAAAAATTTTGATTGGAAAAAAGTGCATCGATAAGGGGGTGTGGGAAATGGAAATTAGTGGCTTTTTTGCTGTACTGTCTGCTAGTTTTTGCTCTGGGCTCTGGCTAGATCTCTTGTTTAAACAATTTTGTAAGTATTATAAAATCCGTTTTCAATTTTCTTTATTCTTTATGAAACGAATCATTTATACATGCATATTATTACCTGTAAATAGGTACCTATTTCTTTTGATTTTTAATTGTAAAGAATAGAAAAATTACCGTTCATTTTAATTTTTTTTAGAATCAGCTGAAAGTGGCCTATAAAAAAAAACCAAGAAGGAAATGTATAGCCTTGTGGCTATGAAAGGCAAAAGAGAGATATAAAAAGTGTATTGGCTAGTTGGAAGAAAGTCCACATTGTCCATGCATAATAAGTTATTACTTTATCAACAAATATCAAGAAGATAGCAGGGTCACGAGCATCAACTTCATAAGTTCAAGAATATCGAGGAAATCCAGCTCCTCGATACTACTGGGCAAACTAGAAGATTGAAGAGGACAAATCCTTTTGAACTAGTTTGAGTGATAGGTGATAGTGAAAAACGGAGCATAGTGCTTGTGTGCTGTGCCTGTGTATGTTAGAATAATAGTGCACGATCTTGTTAGATTAGATAAGAGACGCTATGGGGTAAGCTCTTCATTTTAAGAAACAGTAGTAATTTAGGTTAAATTAAAGGTAAAAATTTGATATAAACGGATTTGCCTAAAATGGCCTATTTTTTTGGACTTAGCCTAAAAACCCAAAAAAAGGACAAATTTTAATGTTTTTGATGTGGCAAATTATAAAAAATGCATAAAAAGTATGAAAAAGACACAAAAAAATTAAAAACTGTAAATTATCATAAAACGAGAATACAAACAACTAATAATATAGTAAATTATTTGAATAATATTTAATGTAATCGAAATATTGTAATTATCAACAGGTTTTTGATGTTATTTATTTATATTCATTAAGTTGCACATCAGAAAATTACCAAAATTACAGTTATGCGCAATACTCAAGTTGTTGTAGATATGCGCACTGTTGCCACATTTAAAATTTATTTTTACGGAACAAAGATGTAATCGCATATTTTTGGTGTCTTTTTCATACTTTTTATGCACTTTATATAATTTGCCACATCAAAATCATTAAAATTTGGCCTCTTTTTGGGTTTTTAGGCTAAGTCCAAAAAATTACCATAAAATGACAGTACAAACAACAAATAAAATAGTAAATTATCAGATTAATATCAAATGTAATCAAAATTGTAATTATCAATAGGTTTTTGATGTTAATTATTTAAATGCATTTAAGGTGCACATCGGAAAATTACAGTTATGCCCAGTAGTTGAGTTGGTGTACCTGAAAGTCATCTTTCCGTCCATTTTAAGGGTATTTCCGCACAGACACACTATCACGTCCTTCAACACCCCGTGATTAACAAAAAACTTTAGCACCTCGTCCTTGGTTTTCGCCATGTAGCCAGCTTCTAACACGCCGATGCTACATGGTTCATCTCACGCCATTTTTGATGCTTAGTCCTAACACAAACACGGTATGAACAAGAAAGAACGAAAAGGACGCGCTGGTTAGCGTCGGTAATGCTAAGCCAACCCCCTTCTACCTCCTTAGTTAAGGGATGAAAGCATCGTTGCCAAGTTTAAAATTTTCGCAGAATTATTTCCATACCATATTATTTTTGTATACCCCATATTATAAATGCAAATGCAGAAAGATGTTAAAACCAACTACAAAAAACTACATAGTGTTTCTTTTATAATTAATATTTATTGTATTAAATAAATAAATTATTATTAATATATTAATTATTAATAAAATTAAAAAATTAATAATATTATATATATTATATATTATACAGTACAATTTTCAAAGGAGGAAGACCTAACCCTTCGGTCCAAACCTAACTTTCGGGTATTAGAGTGTAGAGTGTTTTGTTAATTATTAATAAAATTAAAAAATTAATATATTATATATATTATATATTATACAGTACAATTTTCAAAGGAGGAAGACCTAACCCTTCGGTCCAAACCTAACTTTCGGGTATTAGAGTGTAGAGTGTTTTGTTTACCTGCCTTAATCCTTCCGTTGCGCGCAATCACAGCAACCCTCTTCAGGTAAATTTCAGTACCCCAGGAGGTATTTGACCGCTCCTGGGGTCATTCAAACCATTCAAATAAACAATAAATGAGACGAGCTACGGCAGTCAAGGCCAAGCAAATCGAATAAAAGAAGAAGAAAAAGACAAAGAAAGATTGAAACGAGCATTATGTTTATGTTTGAATAAAAAATAAAGCACCTTCCGTCTTTGCACAAGAAATTATAAAAAAATTTAAATTAGGCAACATTGCAGAAATAAACTGTCATCAATCCATACGTAAGCGATCTGCGCATACTGTAATGGCGGCCATAATTTGAAATTGATGTGAAAATTTCACATTTTTAAATGAGATAAACACAAAAATTAAAGCCGAGCGCAGTTAATTGTTAATTTTAAAATGATAAGAAGGTAAGGCAGATACCATATATACAGTTGTCAGACTTGTGGGAGTTGTGAGTCAACACTAAATAAATACCAAATTAAAATTGCTCATTGGTCAGTTATGACCAGATTGTTTTTTTATGTTTGGCAAAAAGGACTTAAGTCAGAATTGCACATTGATAATGTTTTGATGATTTCTGGACCAGAAAAAAACTGTTGTAGATGTAAACTGTATGTACAGTAGAATCTACTACAGTACTGTAGAAATCATCAAAACATTATCGATGTGCAATTCTGACTTAAGCCCTTTTTCCCAAACATCAGAGAATTGTAATGTACAATAATTCTCCTATCTGCTTTTTCATGAATTTTGTAGGAGACGAAAAACCATTTTTAGGATCATCTGCTTTCACATGTAAATTTTGACATGTTTTGTAGTAAATAGATAGTTGAATTTACTACAAAACATGTCAAAAAATATATGAAAACAGGAGGTGACTATAAAAAAAGTTTTTAGTCTCTCTTACAAAACTCATGAAAAAACAAATCGGAGGTATGTCACATCAGTGACTAAGAATGTCTAAAAAATATACTTTGATGTCCCAAGAACCAAATATAACCTACAGTCCATCTAATTTACTTACTGTTCCACGTCATTATCTACGCCAGAGATCTAAGTTGACATAGTTGCCAAAGTATAAAAAGATCCTGAATCCATTTTAAATCAAATATGTCACATAATTATTGTAAACGTGGATTATACAACAAAACAAATTAATATTCAATGTAAATAAGTAAAAACTTAAGAAATAGAGAACAAGAATTAAGTTATAATCTTTTAAGATTTGCAGTGCAAGAGTTTTTGCACTGCATTGTTAATAATTAAAAAACGGCTCCGAACTCTTGGCAAAAAGCCGGTAGGTTTCTTTGTATAAGTATGTCTACAATAACAACTAAAAAAGTTGTCAGATACCTCGATTATTCCAAGTCGTTATAAAATTAGGTGAAATTTATATTTTTATAGTAGAGGATCTTTTTATAGTAAAGTAAATAATAAAAACAGTAAATATAATAAATAAAACAGATACTTATAGTAAAGAATATAAACAAATATGAAGTGTCATCACCGTAACTGTCAAATAAATGTTACCAATTTATTCTAAAATGTCACCTTCATTCGATTACAGTTACAGTGTGATCCGAACAAATCTGCTTCATAAAAACGCTTTATAATCCATTTATACAAATTAAATGAAACATATTATTGTGTATTTCTTTAGGTTAACATTAATAGAAATCTTCAAATATTATTTCTACGCGTATATAATAAAATATGTCTAGTGGCTGTAATTCCAGTGTACTCGGCAAAGTGATTCTAAAAAAGAACACACCTACCGCCTAAATATTTCGTGTTGGTATCATGCGACCTCACAGGCTACGACGCGGATGACGCGCAACAGTTAGTAAATTAGACGAAGTATGTAGATATATACAGGGTGTAACAAAAATACAGGTCATAAATTTAATCACATATTCTGGGACCAAAAATAGTTTGATTGGACCTAACTTACCTTAGTACAAATGTGCACACAAGAAAAGTTACAGCCCTTTGAAGTTATATATATATATATATATAATAGCACCAAGGGTCTTAGAGGTCCATGGCTTGAAAAGTTTGTTTTTTTTCTTCATTTTCACGTTTCTTTATGTACTGAGATCTTCTCTGGCTTGATATGTGATTTTTCACCATTCCTTCCTGTTATTCATTTTTCTTTTCTGACCCTGTAGCACCATTCTTTCCAAATCTTTTTCGACCTCTTGCTTCCATCTATTTTTCGGCCTTCCTCTTCTCTTTCTTGAAGCTGTAGTGTAGTTTAGTACCATTTTTGGAGTCCTCGTGTTTGGCATCCTTTCAATGTGACCTCGCCATCTAAGTCTCTGTGCCTTTATCACTCATTTGAAGTTACAAGATGAAGTGATTTTTTCCAATATATCGAAAACTATTAGAGATTTTTTATTGAAAATGGACATGCGGCATTATTATGGCAGCAGTATCTTACGAAAAAACTATAGTAAAATTTGGACACCCCATAAAAATTTTATGGGGGTTTTGTTCCTTTAAACCCCTCCAAACTTTTGTGCACGTTTCAATTTAATTATTATTGTAGTACCATTTAAACACAACGTTTTAAAAACTTTTTTGCCTCTTATTGCTTTTTCGAAAAGTCAATTTTTATCGAAATATTTTGAATATTTGTCAAATCCACCACATATTTGTATATGGTTAAGTACGATTATGGAGACTTGGTAATAATATGCAGACTTATTTATGCTTTACATTTTTAGGGATATTTTGAACCATATTAAAAAAGAAGCCAGATCTCGATAAAATGTGCCTTATCGAAAAAATACAAAGAGGCAAAAAAGTTTTAAAAACATTCTGTTTAACTAATGGTACCTCAGTAATAGTTTAATTGGAACGTACACAAACATTTGGGGGGTTTAAAGGAACAAAACCCCCATAAAATTTTTATGTAACATGTTAAAAAAGAAGTCACAACTCGATAAAAACTGCCTTATCTGAAAAATACTAAGAAACAAAAATATTGAATTTAACTAATGGTACCACAATAATAAAATTGAATTGGAACATACACAAAAGTTTGGGAGGATCTAAGGGATCAAAACCCCCATAAAATTTTTATGGGGTGCACAAATTTCACCATAATTTTTCTTTAAGATATTCCTGCCATAATACTGCCACATGTCCATTTTCAATAAAAAATCGCTAATAGTTTTCGATATAATCGAAAAAATCGATTTTCATTTTGTAATTTCAAAGGGCTGTAACTTTTTTTATGTGCATATTTGTACTAAGGTAAGTTAGGTTCATTCAAACTATTTTTGGTCCCAGAATATGTGATTTAATTTATGACGTGTATTTTTGTTACACCCTGTATATACAGCCGATTACGCACCACCTTAAAAATTGGGCATTTTTGATGTCTCGAATTTCCTAAACCTGTTGTTGCATCTAAGTGATTTTTTTATAATATTCTAGCCTAGGCCCTAGGCTATAGGTTAAGTACCTCCTTATGCTTGTCATGCACGGGGAGCTATACTGTAATATATATTATATCACATCGCACTCTATAGTAATGAGTGAGCCTGCACATATGGAACCATTTGTTTTCTGTCTGCAGGCTCACTCATTACTATAGAGAGCGATATGATATAATGTACATATATTACAGCATAGCTCCCAGTGCATGACAAGCTTAAGGAGGTAACCTATAGCCTAGGCTATAATATTATAAAAAAATCACTTAGATGAAACAACAGGTTTAGGAAATACGAGACATCAAAAATACCCCATATTTAAGGTGGTGCGTTAATTTCTTGGAGAAGTGTATTGTAATTTAATGTAAATAATGTAATATCCAATAATTGTAATTTAATATAAGATGTAATATAAGTTCCTTAAAAAATATATTTTTTATTTCCCACGACATTAGATGGATGTTCGGCAGCAAGACATTGGACCAAACTGGGACGTCCTATGAAGGCCCAATTGACGTCCACCGAACGTCCCTTCGGATGTTAAGTGGACCTCCATTGGGCGTTTGGCAACGTGGCATTTGGACCAAAATTGGACGTCCTGTTAAGGTCCAATTCACGTCCCCTAGAACGTCCGGTTAAGGTCCAATTTACTTCCGATTAAGGTCCAATTTACGTCCGATTAAGGTCCCATTTACGTCCAATTAAGGTCCAATTTACGTCCTATTAAGGTCCAATTTACGTCCGATTAAGGTCCAATTTACGTCCGATTAAGGTCCAATTTACGTCCGATTAAGGTCCCATTTACGTCCGATTAAGGTCCAATTTACGTCCTATTAAAGTCCAATTTACGTCCGGTTAAGGTCCAATTTACGTCCGATTAAGGTCCCATTTACGTCCCATTAAGGTCCAATTTACGTCCTATTAAGGTCCAATTTACGTCCGATTAAGGTCCAATTTACGTCCGATTAAGGTCCAATTTATGTCCGATTAAGGTCCAATTTACGTCCGATTAAGGTCCAATTTATGTCCGATTAAGGTCCAATTTACGTCCGATTAAGGTCCAATTTACGTCCCCTAGGACGTCCGATCAAGGTCCAAATTACGTCCGATTAAGGTCCAATATACGTCCCCTCGGACCTTAGATGGACGTTCGGTAGCGCGACATTTGGACCAAAATAGGACGTATAAAGGACGTTCCTCGGACGAAAACGGACGTCCAATGGACGTCCCTAAAGTCCGTGAAGGACGTCCAATGGACGTCCTTGTGCTATTAGGGACATGTTCTTCATGTTCCACTTATCAAAATGCCCAGTTGGTGATAAACACCAGTCTGATTTTTGCATGAGAATTTAATGAAATGGTAACAAATCAATTGGAAGTTCTGTCTGACAAAATACATGGAACATTTTCATAGTCTGACGTTCCAAATTTTTAACCTGTTCCACAATTAAAACTGTTCCTATGCATCAAAGTTTGTCCAACTAGACATTGTTAAGCTATTAATAAATTTTCCACTTGCTATTAAGCAACTTTCTTTTGGTATGTATGTAGGATCCAGGTCTAAGCAGTTTCCTTGTTTACTGATCCAAAATACTAATGAGTATAAATAAGAACTGAGAACTTACTGTGGCTCTCCCATATTTTGATGATGTGACTAAGTAGTTTTATTACCCTATAGTTTGTTCATTATTGTATTTTTTTTTCTAAACAGGTAAGAATATACTGCTTCTCCATCGTTTAGCACTTGTCTAACTTCCATAATTCTATTAAATAAACGTGTTAGCCAACTTCTTCCTATCTCTCCTAATGGCTTCCACACTTCCCCAGGAATATCCTCTGGTTCCCTTTTCTTTCTTTATTTTTTGAAGTGCTTGAACCACTTCCTCGTGGTTAAAGCGAGTTAACAATAAAATCAAGGTAGGAAGTATATATATATTAGCATGTCTCGCAACTAGGATGGAAAAAATACAGTATGTTTAAGATATGCAACGACAGACACGTGTCTTAGACTTATTAGCTATCATCAGTACAGTATAGCCAAGTTAGAATAGATCTGAGTTAACCTTTCCTTGTTTCAAAAACTCTTTGAGAAAAAACATTGGGTTTCAAACATTCTAAACATTTGGCATTCCTTTCCTCAGGTAGCTGTAGCTTCCTCCTTGGATGTGTTAGTTGTTATTCTGGAATCGTCAAGGTCTTCTAACATTATTGTCACAAATTGGTTGCATTGCTCCTGTAGTGATCCTTTCCCAAGCTAACATACACCTATTCTAACTTGGCTATACAGTACTGATGACGCCTTATGAGTCAGAAACATGTGTCTATGGTTGCATTCCATCCTAAACATACTTTGTTTTTTTTCCATCGTTATTGCAAGATGCTGATATATACTTCCTATCTTGATTTTACTATTAACTCACATCATTAACCTTCTCTTCCATCAGTTCTTGTACAAATGAGTTTGATAAGAAACAAACATCCATAGAGATATAAAAATGCAACAGTTGTTGCCTTAAAAAGATATCAACTAACAAGATTTAAGTAATGTAGCTAGTCAAATGAACCATTGAAAATGTAAATAAAAACATAGATCATTAAGTTTTTCAAAAACTGGGTACAGTTGACATTATGGCTAATGCTATTAAATATTTCTTATAATATTATTATTAAATATTAAATATTCTTAAAAAAAGACATTGATGAACTGAAAGTTGAGAAAGAAAAACAAACTATTAGAGTTAAAAGACTGGAAACTGAAAATGTAGAACTAAAAAATCAAATTGAACGAATTGAAAATAAACTAAGAAAAAATAATATTGTTATTTTCGGCTTAAATGTACAAAAGTCAACACTTCTTGAGGATATCATCCAAGAGTTGAATCAGAGACTGGATATAAGTTTAGTAAATTCAGATATCAGTGGTTTCAATGTCTTTGGTAAAAATCCAACAAATAAATCAGTATTGGTAGAATTCGCAACATATTCAGCAAAAATTAGTGTTCTAAAAAAGTGCAAGCTTCTAAAAGGTACAACGGTGTTCATCGCCGAAGATCTATCCCCATCTCAACAAGCAGTAAGAAAGGAATTATTAAAATACCAATCTGAACTCAGGTCGTCAGGTAAAACGGTGAAGTTGAGAGGAAATAGGCTTATAGTTGATGGTCAATCTTTAACACTGGAAAAACTGTCTATTACTACTACTAACAAGACTGCTGAAGTAACCGACACATTATTGGATGAAACCAGAAAAACAAATCGTTACCCCACTAGAGCAGCATCTTCAAAAAATTAACTTTTTTTTACTGTATATTGTACTTATAGTTTTTTTTTCACCTTTTTTTTGTTTTCTAGAATAGTTTTAATTTAATAATCAGTAATACTGGTACGCTATATTAATTATTGTAACATGAATTCGTTTCTGGAATACATTAATTACACTCCTATTGATACAAAAGTAGTTGACTCCATAAACGAATATAATTTGTGTTCCAATAAGAACTACTCTTTTCGTATTTTGCACCAAAATATTAGGTCCATTATTAAAAATTTTGATGAGTTTAATATTTACACACAACAAATAGAAAATTATATTGATTGTTTTGTATTAACTGAGACCAGACAAGTGGCATGTATAGATATTTTTAAATTGGATGAATATAATATCCATTATAACGAGGGTAATTTCAATCAAAATGACGGTGTGATAATATTCATAAAAAATAACCTTGACTACGAGGTGGAAATAGTAGAGGTTATCATTTTTAAATTCTTAAAATTAAAAATTAAACTCAATAACATAATGATACTTATTACAGCAATATACCGTTCGCCTGCAACCTCAGAAAGTGCGTTTATTGTAGCCTTAGAAAGTTATTTAAATATAATAAAAGCAGAACCAATCACATATAACATTATTGTTAGCGATATTAATATTGACATACTTGCAGACGATGAAATCGCTAATACTTATTTAAATTTACTGTCCGAATATAATTTTCATTCATTAATAAACAAAATAACGAGACCAAATAAATCGGGAGGTAGCTGTATAGATCATATGTTTGTTAAATCCACTAAAGAGTCTATTGAAGATATTTGCTCTCCTTTCATTATTACATATTTAACTACCGATCACTTCTGTACAATAGGAGAACTAAACATTAACATGAACATTATTTGTAAAAAAAATATTAATAAATTTAAAAATAGTTACATTAATTATAACACATTAAGAGAAATACTAAGAAAGTATGATTGGAGCGAAATTTTCCTTTTACGTGACGTACAAGATATTGCAACTAAAATTGTAACAACTCTTCAAAAGAAAATAAAAGAATCTACTTATGAAAAAAAAAATAAAACGGAACGAAGTTAAACAGAAAAAATGGATAACGTCTGGCATAATAAAATCAATAGACACAAAATAGTAGATTATACCACGAGTCAATAATGATGGCTATTATTCCCGAGGAATATTTACGAACCGAGCCGCGTTAGCGGCGAGGGAGTAACATTCCGAGGGAATGAGAGCCATTATTGCGAGTAGTATACTCTACTTTATCTACGACAAATTAATTAATTTAAGATTTTTAATGAACAACTTTATTTGTTAAAAACATTAAAATTAGTAATAGTACAATTAATAAACTGAATTGGATGAGAATCATCATTAACTTTAGTAGAGTTTTTAATACAAATATTTGGGATCTCGATTGCTGTAGAACAAGAAGATGGTACATTACTGTTTATCTCTTTAGCGATAGTATCTGCTGTAGTTGCCTTGTTTCTCATAGACTGATCAATGTATCCTTCAGCTACCTGTGTTGACTTCCAGCCCCCATGGCGCTTTAATCCAGTTAAATCGCCTCCTCCATCAATATACAGAGTGGCAGATGATCTGCGATAACAATGGCCGGTATAACTTTGAGGATTTGGCAAGTTTAAATATTTGGCAATCTGCCTACCAATATCTGCAAATTTGTTCTTTCCTATACGTTGTATTGTACATTTAGATTTTTGATAATTTAGAAAGAATTAATTTATTTTCACATGTGACGGACGGAGATCGATGTATTTCTTCACAATATTGTAAAACATACTGTTTATGGTAAATTTTCGTACAATTTTTCATTTCGATGTTTCAGTTATTAAGGTAGATGCTGTTGCTGTAGCTAGTTCTACAATTTCTGGTGGTGTACAATTAAAAGATTCTTCATTTTCGTCCATCTCAACACAAACTGTCAAATATACTATTCGTTTGACAGTGACACTTTTTGAGGTTGATTATTTTGTTTCCGTGGTGAATTTTGTGATTGTTGTGCCAGAGGGATTAATAGCTATTAATCCCACATTATTAATCCCTAAGGGATTATTATATGGCATTATATTGCAAACACCACAAGTATAATACATATATTATGTATCAGTCGTAGATAAAATAAATTATATAAAAAAATGATCCAAAATCCACATAATGAAATTCTTAAACAAGAATACAAAAATTACAAAAATTTTTTGACAAATTTAATAAAAAATACTAAGGCAGAATATTTCAAAAACGTAATTACTAACAAACCCGATAGTAGAAATACGTGGAAGGTTATTCGTGAACTGACCCAAACTGAGGTAAATTCTGTAGGCGTTAAACAGTTAGTAGAGGGTGACCGGATTATGAACTCTGATTTGGATATCGCTAATACCTTCAATAATTATTTTTCAACTATTGGTGAAAAACTGGCTAACAATATAAAAAAACCGCCATCCAATAATCCGAATAGAATCTCAGTCGCTCAAAGTGCTTTTTTTGATCCAATAACTGAAAGTGAAGTTATAGCGATTATTCAATCCCTTAAGTTGAATAAAGCTCCCGGACCTGATTTATTAAAGGCAGAAATATTAAAAGAAGTTTCAGGAGAAATTGTATCCCCTTTAACATATTTATTAAATAAAATTATAGAAAATGGAAAATGTCCAACAGAATTTAAAGACGCAATTATCAAACCTGTATATAAATCAAGAAATAAGGATTTAAGCCAAAATTACCGCCCAATTTCACTAATCTCAAGCCTTGCAAAAATTATGGAAAAAGCGATTAAAACTCGGAAGCTAAAATTTTTAGACCTACATAAAATCATATCTAATAATCAATTTGGCTTTGTTGAAGGCAGAGGTACAGATGATGCAATTGCTTCACTAATGGGTTGCATTTATGATTCAGTTGATAGAGGTAAGCCCACATTATGTGTATTTTTAGACTTGGCTAAAGCTTTCGACACAGTAAGCCATTAAGCAACTCTTGGAAACTTTGGCTGATGTAGGTTTCAGAGGCAACGTATTAAGATTTTTTGAAAGTTATCTAGATAATAGGGTACAAAGGGTAAAAATAAATGAAAGTATGAGTGAGAGAAATGTGGTGAAGTACGGTGTTCCGCAAGGAACGATTCTTGGTCCATTGTTGTTTATAATTTATGTTAATAATTTATTGTCAATGAAATTAAAAGGTAAAATTATTAGTTATGCAGATGACACAGCTGTACTGTATACTGCAGATAATTGGGAGAATCTAAAATTATTGGCTGAAGAAGATTTAAAAAATTGTTTTGATTGGTTTGCAAGTAGAGGTAGGGCCACCTGGTGCTGGGAACTTTTTTTTGACCAGCACCAATATGTCCCAACCCCTACTGCGTATCGCATATAAACGTGACGTCATCAATCATCGTCGCCCGCTCTTTTAATTTACGTCGCCCGCATAATTTAACATTTAATTAGATGACATGATTATTCTTATCTACATCGATCACGACGACTGATATTTTTAAAATTTTAACACGCGTATTTAACATATCTACAGTTGTTTATATTACAAGGGTTTTTAGAGCACGCCTGTTGGGACTATTTCTGCTAAAATGAATTTAAACCAGACCTCGTTATGTCGAGTTATTAACTATATTACAAGCATTGTAATCATTATATTATTATCAAACTTTAGATAGTTATATTGTGGGTTGTGTAAAATTTCGCTATGACTGTTATAAAATTAAAACAAAGATGGACATGCATTTTTTTGACATAGGGATCCATAATAAACAAGTGAATGGATATTGAAAACATTTAGGTCTTATAAAAGTTAACAGTGTTTATAATAATCATTTGTATAGTCACTGACGTTACAGAAATGACCAAGTAAGGGAAAATGTAAGAAGTATTATAACTTGTTTTCTAACAATTAATTAGAATTTAACCCAAATATTTCTAAAGAGAAATTGATTTCATAGTTTACCTAATAATTAATAATCTTAATAATACCAATAATATAAAAGCGTTCCCGTTTTGCAAATCGACCAAAAATTCGAGGTTTTAAATAGAAATGTATAAAAATCCTGATGGGTATAAAAATGTAAAAAAGGAAAGCAGGAGAAGCCTATAGATAGTTGTTATAAAACTTCATAAATATTTATATGGTAGTTGAAAAATTCTTTACGAAATGTATCTCGAATATCTGAAAATACGTTACCAAATTTAGTGAATGTAATAATACCAGACCGCAATTAATAAGGAATCGGTGATCGAAGCAATTTACTATATTGATTATTATAGTACATGAATTGCATTCTCATGGACTGTTTACAAGAGTACCGAGATGTACATACGATTAAATATGGCAAAAGCTAATATAATTATATCTTAAAAGAGATAAAATAAAAACAGGGATTAGTCTATTTGGTCGAACAAAATCTGATTAAAGTTAATCAGAATTTGAACTTAACAGCGAATGCCACCAGAAGGCCTTTTTAGATATCCAAATTGATAAAAATTTCAATTTGAATATAAAAAAAGTTAGACTACATATTCGCCAGGATAGAAGGAAGGAGGTTTTAAGAAATATAAAAATTATAGATTTTGCTTAAAACCGTGGATTTCTTAATCTCTTTAGATAAATGTCCAAGTAGATATAATTATCAAAGTATTTACAGATATTCTATTACCGCAATTTAATACATATCGCTTAAAATTCAAATGGTATGTTACCTTACGTATGGCCTCTTTTTTTTGAGTGGGCATCTTTTTATTATTCTGAATACCAACAACATAACACACCCTGAAGTTAATTACAGGATTACGTTGTGGTATAGTATGGCCTCTTTTGTTTAGTGGGCATCTTTTTATTATTCTGAATACCAACAAAGTAACACACCCTGAAGTTAATCAGAGGATTACATTGTGGTATAGTATGGCCTCTTTTGCTTAGTGGGCATCTTTTTATTATTCTGAATACCAACAAAGTAACACACCCTGAAGTTAATCAGAGGATTACGTTGTGGTATAGTATGGCCCCTTTTGTTTAGTGGGCATCTTTTATTATTATGAATACCAACAAAATAACACACCCTGAAGTTAATCAGAGGATTACGTTGTGGTAAAGTATGGCCTCTTTTGTTAAGTGGGCATCTTTTATTATTCTGAATACTAACAATGTACCACACCCTGAAGTTATTAAATGAGCACGTTGCGGTACAGTATAGCCTCTTTGTTTGGTGGACATTAAATTCTGAATACCAACAAAATAACATACTCTGAAGTTAAATGGAGGGGTACATTGTGTTTGTCTATTACTTATAGTATAGAACATTCATGAATTAATTAAAATAATTTAGTAATATTTACTACACTTTTATAATGAACAATCCGCAATTTTTATATTAGTTAAAGAAAAAGGATAAGGGTAGGACGGGATAAAATAAGGATTTGGGTTGTTCTGAAACATAAATAAACATGAATTACAAAAGACAAACTGAAATGTCAAAACTTTTAAATTTTATGCTTTTTGTATCCGAAAGGCAAAGAACTGTGATCTTCAAAAAATTTTCTTTTAGTAGAATTAGTCTTGTAAGTTTTTTTAACAGTTTTTGTCAAAACCTCGTATTCTTTTGTACGACATATTTGTTTGCTAGTTATAATCAGCGGTTCCGTCTTTTTTAACACCATTTCTTTTATAGAATCAAAGTTTATCTTTTTTGATGTTGAGTAGTTTAGTTGAATACCTTTGACTTTACAGACGACTGATTCTGGTTTGTCGTCATTATTTGGTGAAAATATTTTAAAAGCATAATTTTTCGGGCCTCCAGAGACAAACTCTGTAATATAGCTTTCAGGACCATAAGATTCGACTTCATCCGTCATATCGCCAAGGAACGAACCCGTAGGGATATCAAATTCTTCTGCTTTTGATGTGTATATTATGGAGTCGGTATCATAATACAATACTCTGTTTCCTAACTGCTCCAAATAACTGTACAGTTTTAATCTAGCTATTGTCGTAACGTAAGCAGCTATAACGACGTTAGCAGTGTTAGAAATATTATAAGCTTCTTATTTAAAGCCCCAATTAACAACTAGCGTGTCGTCATTTACGGGTAAAACGGTATTCATATAAATAGCAGGATTTGTTAACATGTTAAAAAATTCACCTGGTTCATTAATTATAGAGGTTTGATTCTGATTTTCTCTCTGAGCAAATTTTCCCCAAAAAGAGTTTAGTAATAGTTTAGCAAGCGATCTAAGACCTGGATTATCTATAATTTTTGAAAATTCTAGTTTAACATTTTCACGATTGAAAAATTCTCCGATGTACTGATCTTTTTCCTCATCAGTTTTACAGTTCTTCGGCCACCCCGAGGCTTGCTGTTTAATCTGAAGAAACTTGTTAATCATATCCGAAAATAATCCAGCTTGATTTGTACTAAGCTGAATAGTTTCGTAATCCCATATTTCGTAGATTTTTATCATTTGATAACTTTTTTCAAGAGCTTTTACAACCTCATCAATTACCCAAGTACCAGTTAAAGAGCGCTCATCTGTGGAATGTTGACATGTGTCGTCATAGTTTTGTTCACCACAAGATCTACATAAAACAAACATTAGTTTGTTGTTCATTTTCATCGGTAAAACAGGGTGATATAGATTTTCCGGGGGTAAGATACAACAATTTATAACTCCACATATTGATGAGAGAGATATATCTAAACATTGATCTCCAATATATATATTTTTAGGATGGCCTTTAGGAAACTTTCCATATTTGCAAGCCCATGGATATAGTGAGCATACATCTATGTACTTAATTTTTTCACCATCTTTAGCTTTATAATATTCCACAGTGTTTCCTGTACGACCGCCATATAGGGCATCTCTGGGGTTAAGTGGTAAAATTTGTAAAAGAGGATGAGTCTCCGTATATCTCTGTACTTGTAAATTTTCTGCAAGTTGATTACGGAATTCACACTCCCACATCTGAATTACCTCAAATCCTTTATTTTGGAGATGCTCAATTTTTGCTAAAGTATTTTCATACCTAATATCCATGGATTCTGAAGAGGAATCGGGCAGTAATTTATTTCTAGAATACTTATAGCATAATACACAGCCGTGAAAGTAGCATCCTTGAAACTCAAATATTTGGTTTGTTTCGGCACAGAATCCATCTACTTTTACACCATTAATAATAGCTTCAGATCTTTTAGCAGAATGTTGAATATTTATATTTCTAATTTTTTCCTCCCAAACCAGCCACTGAATAGCAATTTTTGATTGAGTATCACGCCATCTATATCCCCCTTTAGGAATTATTGCAATGGTTCTAGGTTTCAGAAAATTACGTCTAAACACTTTACTACATGTAGACGCTATAGTCAGGCATTCAGTGAATGGACAAACATTCGTTGTTTCCAACATCTGTTTACGAAATTCGAAGCATGCTTGACTAAGGATATTTACATCGGATTTACAATATTCCACAATTTCCTTTTGGAAATCAAACACATAATTTTCATCTTTTCGTTCCTGGTACCATTTCAAAAAGTTTTCTCTAGTACCTACATCATTCTCAAGACCACTTTTCATATTATCGTAATCATAAAATTCAAGACTCGGTATTTCACCAATATAGTTTGCGTTTTCACTACGATTAAATAAGTGAGGGAAATAACCTTTCTTTAATTCTGTTAAACCGAAAGACTTTGGGAGTTTATTCAAAGCCATAGGAAAATAATTGAGTGAGTCCAAAAACTTGATATTTTCTACCTGCATTAAAATTGTTCTAGTTCCTCTCATTATTAGTTCGGGTTTCAACTCTGTCTTTGTTAGTATGTGATTTAAAAGAAATATATTATCAAAACCACCGCTATTATGGCCTATAACATATAGGTTCTTAAATGATTTACGCAGAGTCAACAGGTTCGACATAAAACTAGTAACAACATCTTCTTGTAGAACAACTACTTTAATTCCGCAAACTTGACAATAATACAAATTTGTCTCGTTTATACAGTTAGAACATGTTTTGTGGTAAACGCATAAATTAGGTTCATGAAGAGGACTAGATGTAACCTCTTCTTTCTTGTTTTTTATTACAGTTTCTTCACGAATTGTTTCTTGTCTAGTTTCTAGATCATAAATGATAAACAAAATATCTTTAGTCTTGGGTCATCCCGTATCTGGTTGTATATAGCAAAGATGGACCTCAGATTGTTTCTTTTGACAAATTTTGCAATAGATCTCTCCGCATGTATGGGTCTTAAAATATATTTTATAGCATTCCATACATCGTTTTATTTGAGCACATACGGAATCTAAATGATTTTTGTAACAATTCTCGCCGTAAAACAAACGATTGCACTCGGAACATCTAATTTTTACTCCTTTATTTGAGCAAGCAGGTGTACTTCGACAAGCAAAACATATACCACCACATCTATGTTGGTTTTTATTATTGTAAGGCTGATAACATTCTTCACAAAAGTATCTACAGCAAAAAGCAGAGGTAAGTGATGTAATAACATTGTAATGATCTTTATGAAATAGTAAATTTAAGCATGGTTTATTCTTATTACCTGTAAAAATTACATCACGGCCTTTTGAACCGTATTTATAAACTGCAATATTGTAATCAGCCAAATAATCCTGAAATTTTTGCAACTCACAAATTCCTGACCCCTCAAGGGGAATAATAACTCGGCTTTTTTCCAAAAGTTCTAAAGCTCTTTTAGTTTGAATTTTAGCAGTATCTTTAATTATTTTTCTATTTTTGTAATCAGGATCACTATTCCTATGACTAATAGCTACAACTAGAGCTCTCGGTAGGCAAAGATTGTCGTTATTTCGAATAGAAATAACACCTTTTCTACTTTTACACTCTTCTTGAAAAGTATTGTATAATTTTCCTCTTCCTTTACCTACCGGCATTTTTATAGACGTAGAGTTTAGACAAAATGTCTCCGTATCAAGTCCAGCTGAGTTAGACTGGTAAATACAAGATATTTTTTCCCATATGTCATTGAAAAACATTTTTGATGCAGGTCTAAAATGCAACCAGCCTTCTCCTCTGCTAAACTCTTTAGAACAGAACGTAAACCCTACTTGATCATTAGGGCTTAAACCTTCTGTTGCTTTCTGTATAATTCCTTCAATTGCGCCTCTGATCCATGAGACCGGCTCTTTCCCATCAGGTATCGGTTTAATTTTAAATTCGAGATTTCGGGCCTGGAGCCCAAAACGAGGACTTTTTTTGAAGGTATCTTTGATAATTAAGAACTTTTCCATTATAACTTATACTTGGTTAATATTAAGTCTTCCTAACAAATGACTACACTGAGATTAGGACTTATTACTGCAGTTAACTAAGTAATACTAACAAACCAGAAAATTCTTCCTGTATTTATAAAAAGCTAAACAGGTCACGTGACTAAATTTCTACCTATTACTAGTAAAAATTTAAATTATTAGATAGTTTAACAGTAAATTAAAGTGTATAGAAAATTTTAAGTACTTACGATAAATACTCGGGAAATCTTCTCTCTTGAAAAATAAGGCAGTATCTGTAAGTTTGAAAAGTTGTTGATTACCTTATAGATGTTATAATCACTACTGATGAAGATTAAAGCAGTTTGAACTATGGAGATAAAATATAAATTTTTTCAAGATCTACTTTACCTCCGTAGAAACAAGGCATAAAATTTAATTGTGTGCTGACGGAAAACTAAACAATTAAACACCAATACCAAAAAACATTAATACAGTAAAACCTGTCAATAACGGTCACTAAAAATGACAGAACTATTGGCCGATATAAAAAGGTGGCCGCAAATACCAGGTTTTGTAGTCCACAAATTTTGGTTTGGGAAACTTTGAAAGTGGCCGGCTAGTTCAGGTGGCCGGTTTTGACAGGTGGTCGTTAACACAGGTTTTACTGTAACTACCTAAGTTAATTCCTGAAAATTTACTTTAAAGTATAATTTACTACGGCTAATATTGGAAGAGTAGATTGGTGAGGAATTCGGCTGTAGTGTCCAGGATGTCTTAAATATCATTATAAAGCGAAAGCTAAATAGATAATGTCTTTATATAAAGTTAAATAATAATATAAACATGAAAATTTTATTATTCTTAAAAACTGATATTTAAATAAAACTTCCACACTAAGATGGTACATACATAAATATATTTAGGAATCGCAGAATAAAAATATTAAAATAATTTTAATTTGATAAACTACTGTTCTCGACTCGAAAACACACACTCTTGAAATATAAATATATATATGACATTGTTCTGGAGCAAAATAAGAGCTGTGGAAACGTTTCAGTAAGGTAAAAAAAGATTAATAATTTTAATTAGTTTAAACAAAGTTTATTTAAATAATTATAGAGAACTATTGTATATATGCGAAGTAAGCCACAATTTTACCAAAAAATAAAATGATTTTTTTTAACGTCTCGACACCCAAGTCGGGTGTCGTTGTCAAAATACAAAATAATATTTATATATTATAAAAATACCATAAGGGAATAGCTTCAGAACAATAATTATAGAGATTTCAAATCAGAATATTTATATTTGCTTCTAAAAAAGTCTACAACATACGAAAAATATGTAGTTTTATTTTGTTATAAATAAATTAATTGTAACAAAACTAAAGTATCTTTGGGATTTGGTATGCATTAATTACGGCTCTACTTGAGTTACTTAGGATTAATAAATAGAGAAAATAGGAAGCCGAGAAAAACACATTAGTTATTCGTATACCGATTTTCAACTTTGAAATTCTATTTTCTTCGATCTAGCATTTTTTGGTACTTTTATGCACAATACCGATCGTTTTGCCGTGAAATCGGAAACTACAAACGAAAAAAGGGGAAGGCCACAGATGCGATGGTCAGATGAAGAAACATATAGGGCCAAAATGGATGCAAATTACCCAGATAGAGAGGCATGGAAGAAGGAAGAGGAGGCCTATATCCAAGGATGTATGTTTAGGGCTGAATAGATACATAGATGGACCGATCGGTTTTATTATCATTATCTGTTTTGAGTTTCCTAAAGGTATAAAAAGTCTTTTATGGAGAAGAAAGAGAAACGAAATAAAAATGTAATGGTTCAAGGATTATCATCCTAATACTCGTCGCAAATATCGGACAAGTATCTTTTTTTATTTTAAAAGAAGCTTCTTACCGAGCCTTTTCCAACACTGTTTTCTGAATTTAATCTAATAGTACCGGAGATCTCTTCATAAGCCAAAAAATTGTTTATAATTTTAAAACATTCCTGAGACCCCCACCCCCAAAATAGTCAAATTTTAATCCTATAAAATATGTTAGATAGGGATTTATACGTAAAAAAAAATTAAACTTCTATGTGATCTAGTTTTCTTGTGCAAGATTTCAATTCAATTTAAAAATAAAATAAATTGCTGCAAAATCTATTATATGGATTTTAATGAAATTTTGTGTACTATTTTATTGTGCTACAATGATTTTCTAGGCGAATTATGAAGGTACAACCTAAGTAATTGAAAACCGTTGAATGGAGAAAGGTTTTTCCTCGCCTTTTTGTATTTATTGTTATTTTCAGTAAGGGTAGTAAATTAAAACATTTTCAACCAGTCGTATCTCGTAGATATTTCAGTTATCTTTATTTTGTTTCCATCTTTTGCTTCGAAATTTTAAAGTTATAAGTAAGAAAAGTAGAAGAAACGCAATGTTTTTTCGAAATTTTTAAATATTTTAGTTTTTTTTTTATTAATGTTTAGGGCATATTTGAGAGGTAGGATGAGTCAATTATTATTACTGAAGCTTAACTACTTTTTCTGCAAAAATCCTAATGCCACCTAAGTGTGAAACAAATTATTTTAAATAACATATAAAAGCAGTTACTTCATAATCCAAAGAAGCCAAAAAATTTGAAAAGAGACCTAGTAGAGAAGAAAGCAGAGACAAAGTGTTAAGCGTTTACTTATGTACAAAAATATTCACATTTTAAGCATATCAGTGTTTATAATACTCACTAAAAAAATACTGTTTGTAATACTATAGTACAAAATTTTGATTAAAGTTTAAAATTACAATCAGCTTTTATTTTACTTTAAAATAGCATAAAGCAATATATTTTTAGTAATGAAAACCAAGGTTTAATATCAAATAATTCTTCAGTATCAAAGAAAAGGATTTTTACTAAAGTAGTTAGGTACTTTGTTGAGTTTTTACCCATTTATGTAATCTGTATTCGAAATTTTTATTCAGAGGAGTATTATAAAAGGCCCTAGATGGAATCAAGATTAACGGAATCAGTAACGTCAGGACGCTGATAATACCATTCTAATAGCAAGCAGTGGACAATAACTACGAAATATCCAAATTCTTTAGTTCGTCATAGTAAAATGTTGAAATTTAAATGTTTCCAAAACTAGAATTTTACTATTTTTAAATATACCAATAAATGTACATTTATGTGCCAAGGGATAAATAATAAAGTAGGTAACTTTCATAAAATATTTGGGAGCAGAAGACAGTGTAACAAAAAAAATTCTATCAAGAATCTAAAAAGCGAAGTAACACTCTTGATCCTAAAAACATATATTATAAGAGCAGATCTTAGTCTAGAACTCATAATCCGAATGATCAGTTGTTACGTTTGTATGTTTTATTGTATGGATGTGAAAGTTGGACAATGAACTCTGAAACAGAAAAGAGAATATATGCCTTTGAGATGTATATATGCAGACGGGTGCCGAAAATCTCAAGGGTACAAAAAGTTAACAACGATGAGGAGCTTCGGCGCATGAGTAAACAAAAAGGATTATTAAGTATTATAAAAAGAGGAAAATATATCTGAATCATATTGGAAGGTAAAGTATGCGTCAAAAGATTAGTAGAACGGCCCTAGAACTCGTGGCTGAAAGACCTGAGGCCTAAAATTCCAAATTTAGAAAATTGGCAATAGTTCTTCGGGCACTATATCTACATATTTTACTATTTATTTCAACAAATATGTACAAAGGAATAATGGATAATATTAAACCCTGAAGAGTCTCCTTGAAAACATAATTAAATTTTTTCTCTGTGGATTGGTGGAAAAAAAAAATAAAAATGGTGGCACGAAAAGACGATTTTAGTTCGAAAAACTCAATTGAATGGACTGTAAAATATCGGAAGTAATTAAAAATTTAGCTTATGCTATTTAACAAGCGTTCGTAATGATAAAGTCTCATTTTAGAAGTCACAATTTACCACTTGGTACAAAAATCTCTATAAGCGGATGTTGTGTATTTTCTACGTTATTAGAAGGAGGCCTGGACACTTTCTGAAGCATCTTTAAGAAAACTGGAGGCCTTCAATATATGGTGTTACAGACGCACTTTAAGAGTTTTTAAGGGTAAATCGTCTAACAAATATTGAGATTCTACATAGAATAGGCAAGAAATTTGAGATTATTAACACAACCAAAGAGCATTATTTAGACTATTATTTAGAGTATGATTTTTAACAAGTAATGAACCTATTTCCATAGTACTTGTCAGAACCAGAAATTTCTAAAATGTCATTAACCTAGAAGCTACCTGAAAAGCACACTGAAAATCTAGTATTTTACTAATTATTCTTCCGTTTGTTGAAATTAACAGCAGAGATATCAATATGGAATTTAACGTATTAAACTAATGTCTTTGCAAAGGTATATACTGAATACTTATGTAATTTTAATAATGAAGGTATGTGAAATTATTTAATTAAAAACGAAAAATATTGAGTATAAATACTAACACATATACACAAAAAATAGCCAAACACATAAAAAAGAAAGGAATAACACCAGCTTAGACAACTTAGACAAATACATCAACAACAATAAGAGTCCAAAAAAAAGCAATTTCAGAGTGGACAGGCACGTAGTGACTGTCTAAAAACTTGCATCGATCAGACGCCTTTAACAAACGTATACCAGAACAAAAAAAAAAGAGATAGAAAAACAGATTCTACGTATGCTCTTGACCTTATAGATCATAATAGTACTTTCATAAAGAGTTTCAAATTCTTCATATTCAAAATAAAGGCCTCACACATGCTATCTTTATTGAAATTTATGGAAATAGATAAATTAAAGAAATAAAGATATAATTCTGAATGCCCAACTTGAGACTACCGCTCTCCACACCTCAACCTCTTCAGATAGACTTGTGCAGACTCATAGTAAAATTCCTCGAGAAAGATATTCTGCCGAAACAGCTGTAGTGGCATTACCTTGTAATAAATTTTGTGGAAGTATGGAACTTGTTGAACTAATATTTCATTTGAATTATATCTGATGTGGATTTTTCTTTATATTTTAAACAACACTGTATTATACTTATTATTGTCTATATATTTCTTTGTTAGGTTTACACAATTTTTTAAAGGGCTCCTAAGCATTAGGAATATAAAGGAAGTTGAAGCTTGGTCAATTAGCGACGTAATTGAAAAATGAGAGCTGTGGTGTTATTGTAACACATAACTAACACTGAAATATTAAGAAAGATGAAAAAAGAAAAAAGTAGTGCCATGAAGAAAAAATAATGAGCTACTTTGGTCACATACTAAGAAATAGAAAATATGGTTATACAAGAGAAAGGGAAGACAAATGAGGACAGTAGAGGTGATACAGGTCTTGATTAAAAATTTAAAGCAGTGGAGTGGAAAAAACAACAATAAAATTATTCACAATTTCTGTAGACAGAGTAAAATGCAGATCGATAATATTCTTAAGGATGAGGCACATAAAGTTGAGCAAAGAGTTCCTACGCATTATTAACTGAGCTATTAAAAGGAGTTAAAGCCTGGTCAATTACAGACGCAACTGAAAGATGAAAGGTTTAAGATGTAAAATTGAAGAATATGGAAAATATCATGGGTACAACACATAACCAGCACGGAAATGTTAAGAAAGATGAAAAAAAGAAAAGAAGTACTTAACATCATGCAGAAAAATAATGAGCTACTGTGGTCACATTTTAAGAAATGAAAATATCAACTTGCGATTGGTTATAAAAAAAGATCGGGGAGACGACGCACGTCCTGATTGAAAAATTTAAAGCTGTAGTGTAGAAAAACAACAATAGAAATTCAGAATTGCTGCAATCAGAGTAAAGTGCTGATCGATAATATCCTTAGAGGATGAGGCATATGAAGAATGATTTCCTACGCATTATACACATAATTGTATAAACTAATAAATTTAATTTTTGTTTATTTCCAAAAAGCTTTTGTTGTCATTAAACCTTTCAAATTAAGATGGAATGATTCAGGTGATTCAGACTAGCATACGATATTTTCTCAGAAATTTGAATAGCCGCTCATTCTTTGTGAATATTTGAGTATTAATATATAAAATTTTGTGAAAGAACAAAAAGGACTGTGAGTGCAAATAGTTCATTAGGTATGCTTAGTATTATAATTACTGAAAAATTCTTATTTTTCTGTCACACAATATAATTTTTTTTATTAATTTTAGTAATACATGATATTAATATTATATATTGGATTACCCGATAGAAAATTGCCCAAAATTTCCGGAATTTTAGCCAATTACGTTTTACAGATCAAGTATATCATATAAAATCCTAAAAATTAGTCAGTCATTAGGGATTTAAAACTCAAAATAAATAGTGAATTGTTAATAGTGTCTGTTTTCGGCTATGTAAATAAATTGAGGTCGATGTTAAAAAAAAATAATGGTGGCTGATAAATGTGACACCGATGATATCATTAAAGCATTTCTGTTCAAACCAACTCATGGGTTAACTGGAATTTAATAAAGGAATATTGAAGAACCTATCTACGATACAACAAAAGGGGGATTATCTTACATTAGATCGGAATAGGTAAAATCTTAAGAGATCTACAGTTAATCATATCTTTTATACGCAGTTGAGAGTAATTTTTAAAGAAGTATTATTTTAAGAGAGATATTACTTTGAAAGAGGATCTCTAAATCAGTATGTGTATATGTTACAGTTCAAGTTGATTCTCAGTTAGAGTTGACTCCAACTAGTTGGAGTCAACTCCAACTGAAACGAGCAGTAAAAGTTGATTTTAAAAATTTAAATCAACTTTTACTAGTTGGAGTTGACTCTTCCTGAATCGATTCAGTAAATGTTGATTATACGAGAATCTCAAGTGCATTTTTGATGAGTGTGCGTTTCTTTGTTTTGACCGTTTCAACTACTTATTAGTATAGTCTGTAACGTCGCTCCCGTTAGGTAAATTATTCTGATTCGATTTTTTGCACAAACTTACTCAAAGAAATACATCCGTATAACAATCCTTATAACAAATACACAGGGTGTCACGCGGTACCGCGGTCGAAAAATTGTTTAACCAATTTTTGTTAACCAAATTCACAAAAATAATTTTTATCTACTCTATCTCATATTATGTAAAAATGTAAAGGTTTTATTGTGTGAAAATTGTAAATATAGATAGCAGTACATGAAGAGTTTAAAGTGTGTCTGAAGTAACAATGTATTTTAAATGGGTTTTACTTTTTTGCACTGTTTTTAGCACACTTTCATATAATTAAACATCCTTAACTTTCGCCTTCGGGAGGAAATCAGACACGCCCTTACAACGGCAACTGAAATGCTCACAAAACAGCGACCACGGAAGCAAAGATGGATGACAGATGAAATATTGGATTTAATGAATGAAAGAAGAAAATGCAAACAGCACAAAGCAATGTACAAAGCATTAAATAGAACCATTAAACAAAAAATAAAAATTGCAAAAGAAAAATGGATAACAGAACAATGTGAAGAAATCGAAAACTTATATAAAAAACATAATGGCTTCCATCTGTATAAGAAACTCAAGGAATTCACAGGCACGACATACAAGGACCAAATAATCTAATCAACGCAGAAGGCAAACTAATTTCAAGCCCTGAAGAACAAATAAACATGTGGGAAGACTATATAAAGGAACTCTTCTATGACATCAGAGAACCTCCTACATTAAATACCGAAAACGACGAAGGTCTTCCAATACTAACTGGAATATGCTCTACGTCAACTAAAAAACAACAAATCTGCAGGAAAAGATGAAATACCAGATGACCTATTGAAGTTAATCAACGAGGAAAACTTAGACCTTCTTCTTGGACTATTTAATAATGTTTACAATACAGGGACTATCCCTAAAATATGGCTTGAATCAGTCTTCATACCACTGCCTAAAAAGAAGAACGCCAAATTATGCCAGGACTTCCGCCTTATAAGTCTATTAAATAAAATTCTGAAGCTTTTCTTGCGTATCATACAGAACAGAATATATTATAAAAATGTGATGAGGTCACCGGTCAAGAACAATTTGGCTTCAGGAAAGGTATGGGGACACGAGAAGCAATATTCTGTCTTCAAACTCTGGCACAAAGATACAAAGATCAGCAAGCAGACCTTTTTATCTGTTTCATAGATTTTGAGAAAGCGTTCGATAGGGTCGATAGGTTCGATAGCACAAGACCTTGATAGAAAGATTGAATGACATCAGAGTCGACAAAAGAGATTCTAAAATTATAGAGGCTATTTATTGGAATCAGACAGCAATCATAAAGACCAATGGTAATACGTCAAGGCCAATTGAAATACAACGAGGTGTTAGACAGGGTTGTGTGCTATCACCCATACTTTTAACGTCTACTCTGAGGTAATATTTGCGAACTCTTTATCGCACCCTTCAGAAGGAATCAGGATAAACGGTCAGAGAGTAAATAACATCCGCTATGCAGATGACACAGTATTAATGACTGATTCGGACCATAGTCTGCAGATACTGTTGGATAGGGTTACTGAGAGTTGTGAAAAAATGGGGATGAAGATCAATACTGCGAAAACCAAAGTTATAAGAATATCAAGGAACAAAAATGTACCTTTTCCAATAAATATGTGAAACACCAACAGCTTGAATACGTAAGCCAGTACAAATATCTTGGTTGCTGGTTCAACAATATCAACTTGATTAAAAACAAGAAGTCAAGAACGAGATTAGAGGTAGCCCGACAGGAGTTTATCAAAATGAAAAGCTTATTTTGTAACAGTAGCATTAATATCAGCCTTAGATGTCATTTTCTGCATTGCTAGTGTGGTCAATACTTTTGTATGGAACGGAGGCCTGGACACAACACAACACTGATGAACAAGTTGGACGCCTTTGAACTCTGGCTTTATAGAAGAGACTTGAAAATACCTTGGACAACCCACACCACCAACGAATATGTTCTGAGGAGAATAGGTACAGATAGGGAACTGCTAAAAATCATTAGTCAGAAAAGTTAGCTACCTGGGACACATAATGAGAAACGAAAAGTACCGCCTCACGCAACTGATCATCCAGGGTAAGAGTGAAGGAAAACGGGGTCCCGGTAGGCGCCAGATTTCATGGTTTAGAAATATCAGAAACTGGACCGGCCTTGATTCAACATCTTTGTTTAGATCCGCATTGGACAGAGACAGATTTGCCAGTGTAGTCGCTAACCTCCACTAAAGGAGAAAGCACCACAAGAAGAAGAACTTTCGACTTGTCATGGTGTTGACATGTGAGCTATAAATTACAAAAAAAGTTTTGACAGTTTTGTGGTTTGACAGAAGTTTGAATTTTTAAATGTCAAAATGGTGCAATGGTGCATCTCACTCGCACTCACATTGATAGCTGCATCAATACGCTCCTAGCGCTCATTGTTAATAATTATAAATAACCGCTTAGTAATAAAATAATAACAAAAACTTCTTCAGTATCTTGTAGGGGGGTCGTTAAAATTTTATTTGATGACTTTCGGACTTTCATGATAATAATTTTTAACTGAGTTATTAAGCCTTGAAAATGGTCATTTTCGTATTTTGCAAATTTTAAATCGCGTATAACTTGAGAACAACAAAATTTTACAGAAAAATCACAAAAGACCTCTTTTGCTCCGAATGACCCAAATGATAATGACCCAAATGAAAATTGTCCTAAATAAATTTTTTTTGTGAGTTTGTTTAAAAAATTTGTTTAAACAATTTTTCGACCACAGTACCATCTGACACCCTGTGGGTTCGTTATTTGGTCGAAGAGGACCTCTTTTTTAGTAAATTTGTGCAAAAAAAAATCGAACTGGAATAATTTACCTAACGGGGGCGACGATACAGCCTAGACTAATTTGAACATATTCAGTAACATTTAATTTCTAGAATCGGCTGTTTGTGTGAATCAGAATCAACTTTTACTAAATGGCATTGGGAAGAGTATACTTTTCCTAGTTGGAGTCTACTTTTACTAGTAAATGTTGAATATAAATCTTCATTTTATATTTATAATCAACTTTTACTGAAACCAGCCGTTAGAGTCGACTCCAACTAGTTGGAGTCAACTCCAACTGGATAATCAACTTGAACTGTAACATATATATGGATTTATGTCGAACATGTACATCATACTAAATAAATAACACCCACGATAACCGTATGCCAGGAATCGCTACATTTCCTGACGTAGTAGATACTCCAGTAGAAATTCATTTGAATGAATATCGTGGTACCTAACTGCAGCAGGTATATTCCAATACATGAAAATAAGGTGCGTCGTTAGAACATTCTAACGATAAAAATCTTTGATAATGTATAAACAAATTTTGAATGAAAATGTTAGCGTGAATAATATTCAAGATGTTCAAGCAATATAAGATTTAAATAATTTTTAAAATATAGGAAACCTTCACTACTTTACGAATGAGTTTTTGAAAATTATATTTTTTATCAGGACAAAAAAAAATAAAAACAACCTTTACATTCTCAACAAGAGGATTCTCCTGGTCACAAAAGAAAACATATTGGAATACCCTTAACTTAATAAGTGAAAATCACACAACTGAGAGAATAACTACATTCGTCTCGCATAAGGAAAAATATTACAGAATCAGTGTTATTTATTTCAAATAGACGAAAAATTAATACAGTAAAACCTCGATAGAACGGCCCTCTATTTAATGGACTTCGGATATAACGGACAAAAAATAAGATTAAATGTAAAAAATTTGAATGCAAAAAATATGAAAAATCGAATTCTATATAGAAGGAAAATCAACAAGGACAGGATCTGGGCACTGCTTTGTGCTAACGCCGATGATTCGCATGGATTGACTACTATAATTGTTGGTAAATCTCGTAAACCTAATGTTGTCAAAGATATAATCATCAAAAGGCATCATCTGCCCGTTTCATATTATAGCTCTAATAGGGCATGGTTCACCAGAGATATTTTCAAAAATTGGTTTTTAAAGTATTTGTACCTGCAGTGAGAAAATTTCAAGGGAAGAAACTGGAAATACCGCCTAAGAGGTGAAAGGTTTATTGATTTTAGATAAAGCTCCTGCTAATAACCCTGAAAGTATTCTAAATTCAGAAGATGGCAACTTTAATTGTATGTTTGCCAAAAAATACATCGCTTATTCAACCCATGAATCAGTGAATAATTTTGTCAACCAAATAGAGTATATTACAGAAAGTTTTTAGATGAAGTAGAAAAATAAAAAAAGTAGAGAACAAAACTATATTCCTTTTATAACTTACAGATTTGTACACTGTATCTAAATACAGTACCTACAAAAAAAATTTTTGATTGACTTTAAACCTATTTTTATACAACGGACTTTCGGCTTTAACCGACATCCCGTCCCCAATTAGTCCGAGGTTTTACTGTACAGTATTTATTACCCATAATTTTTTAGGAATTCACTTTGGTTTCTTTTAGATACATAAAAGGATTTTGTATTTTTTTAAGGATGAGCCATTTTACAAGGAGTTTACTAAGAGCATTAAAGGATTAAAAATTTAAATCTGTTCCATATATTATGTCCATCACTGATGGCTAAACGGTTACGATTTAACTGACGAATTGAAGATCATAAAAATTAGATGCAAAAAGGTACAACCTAGAAAATTATGAGGGAGATCTATGTTCAGCTGTGGACAAGCGAAGAATAATTATAATGATTTTATACGTATATTAACTTTACGAAAACACTATTACAAATACTGTCTATATGGAAAATAATTAACGATTGCCTTATGAATGATATATAATACATAACAGTAGCAGGAAAAGAAGACCACAAACGATGGCTAGACGACATCAAAGCAAAAAAAAAGGAAAAACTGACTCCGAATAGTATAAAACAGAGAAGAATGGAGAATTCATGGGCAGGCCTTTGTCCAGGAGTGGATGCAAAAAGGCTGAAGAAGAATGGTAACAAATTCGAAATAACTATAGGAATAAAAAATATGTTCATTTTTTAAATTATGTAAGAAATACTAATAGATACATGATAATTTCTGTGAAAACACAAGAGAAATACAAAATATTTTTTTATTATCGATATATTACTGAACAGCTCTAATTGATAAAGTTATGATAGGTTCTAGTTTTATTTTCGGAAAAGCTGTTTGATTGTACACGTTCTCTTACTTTTTACGTATTATAACAATTATAAAAGTGTACAAAGATATCCAGTGTGCAAAACCATCCGGCTGAAAATTTTAATTTACGTACTTATAGCTAGTACTGAAATTTACTTTCATACAAAATGCTAGCAGAATAATTATTACCAATATACGAAATGTTTATTATTAATAAGGTGTTTTAATGTTATGTGTATTCATCAGTAGTTTTAAAATATTTAGATATGTATACTTATCATTTAATAATTGTAATATTGCAATTGCAGACGTACTTACCTAAATATATCTAACACCGGCACGAGCACTCACAATACTGATTCAATATGAGTTTATATGGGCACTTACTCTTCCCCTGTTTTAGCGGCATCAACCACCTGCAGTATGCTCAGCGAAAAGTCTACTTAATGAAACACCTGCATTATTACATCTAACCGCCCTATGCTTCGCTCCAAGATGATTGATCCTATTATAATAATTAATTTTTTATCGAGTTCAGACTTGTTTCGGATATTCCAATTTTATCATATTTGACATATATTTACTACATAACTTGTGTACAGGTCTTGAGTAAACTAAATGAAATTAAGGTATTACAATAAATAATTCCAGTAAATTACTTTCTGTTACTCTATGCTTACTGTTCTATTGAGTAAGTACTGTTCTATCGATTGTCTTGTCTATTCTATAATTTCGGTTAATATTAGGTAAAATAATTTTGAAATATTCAAGGTACAGACAATAAAGACAAATTGTACATAAACATTTTTAAATTTATAACAAACAGTAAGATTTTGGTATATTTGTTGAATACCTTCAAAAATTTTAAGAAGAAACATAAGTACAAATTAATTTCTTGTATATAGTTCTATATTAGACCGGTACCAAAATATAGCTAATCTTTTTTTTTGCAATAGACGTTGAAAAATATCGATGCTTTCAGACATTTGATTATTTAGTAATTATATACGAGTAGACTACGTAATTTTAGCATTATCCATACATTTTTTTGCTAAATTTATAATTTATTGAACTGAAACTGAGTATTTTTCTACTCTGCAGGGTGTAATGCATTTGTGTACGCAACAATAAAGGTACTTTATTTCTCATTAGGAGCTTTATCTTAAATTGTATCTAATAATTTTCTGGTATTCAATGTAGATTATTAGGTTCTTCTTGGTTAAAATAACAATTATACGTTATTCACATAAATGAACAAAGTAAATGTTTACAATATTACGATTAGTTTTTTCTTTGCAAAGACTGTAAAGTCGACTTTATTAAGTAACAAGACATTTACCCAACACATACACTACACATTACACTAGGTATCTGTTTGCGAAATCAATTGTACCAAACTAATGACCTTAGTTGTCGAGCCATTTAAGCTAAATAAAAATGTTAACAATGTTTAATTACATATGCTTTTTTTTCTTATATC
Source organism: Diabrotica virgifera virgifera (assembly GCF_917563875.1). Taxonomy (NCBI): domain Eukaryota; kingdom Metazoa; phylum Arthropoda; class Insecta; order Coleoptera; family Chrysomelidae; genus Diabrotica; species Diabrotica virgifera. The sequence continues at coordinate 131,967,100 of NC_065447.1, read as the reverse complement.
AAAATATTTCCGATATTTTAGTTCCTAAAATATGACATTCTTTTTTTTGCCTGGTGAACTAGACCTGTGGGCCCTGATAGCTCAGACGGTAGGATGTCTGACTTCCATGCAGATAGGCCGGGGTTCGAATCATAGCGCAGAGGAGAACATCTACATATTTTAAAAAATGTCTATAAACACCAGGTCGACTCACCTGAATAATATGAATACCTTGGGTAAAACCAAGGGTAATAATAGGCGGTTGAAGCGTACCACTGGCCCTGTTACCTTTTTTGTATACCGTCGGCCCTAGAGATAACAGACTACCCTGCTATAATCCCCCAAGCCTCGTTAGTTTTATAAAACAGGAGACTATTATTAAAATACAAATAAAAAAAAACCGTAATACAATATTTGATATCAGTTACTAGTTATCTAAAACCATATTCAAATTTATATATTTTATACGTTCATAAGTTTCAAAAACTTCCATTATAAAGTTCACTTGTTTTAAGACATATTTATTAGATTACCATGGAAACACGTACGAAATTTTTATTCGCTCTGCAAACTCATAGCTCCCCTTGCAAACATTTTAACAGATTCATTGTAGAAAATATACAACCAAATAAGCTAGTTGTTGCAGTCTTCATTAATTTGGTTACCAATTCCTTAAAAATTTACATTTTTGTATCTATAAACAAAAGTTCAAAATACATTTTTGTTTTTAATTGATGCAATTTTTATTTGCTAATAAGCGGCATATTTCTTAATCTCTATTCTTCTATCTTCCTCTTGTATCAATTTCGGATGTTGGTCACCATCACGAAAATTTTTACTTTTCACGATGCTACTTTGAAAATATTTGCGGATGTTGTATTGAACCAAGTACGTAAATTTTTCAGGCAGTTCAAGTTTTCCTTCTACTACGTTTCGTGTAAAATTACTTGCAGCAAACCATATATTTCTCTGTTCATCATGAAATTACCAAATATTCGATTTTGACTGTTTTTATTCCAATAAGACGTACTGATTAGTAACGTGGAAGATATCTTCAAGATTCGACGATATAGCCACATTTTGATGGTCTCAATTGTCTTGCGGATAGCGTCTCTGAAAGTCCATGACTCATCTATTTACAAGAGTATAAGGAAACATCGTAATAATCTGATTTTTATAGGTATTTAAAAATAATGGCATTTGTAGCTATTTTTGAAAATAAGATCTTGCTTTCTCTATCTACATTTGATTTCTAAGTTCATTTACGTTCGTACCAAGATAGGTGTATTGTTCTTTCTATTGTTGACCATTCATACTGACTCGTCCTAATTGCTGTTAGAGATGTTTTCTCTTAATGTTTCCATATCTTTGACTTACTTCTGCGATCACATTCATTAACTCCTGAAGGGTTTCGTAAGTGTCAGCGAATACCGTCGTGTCGTCCGCGTATCTGATTCTATTGATACACTCCGTTAATCAGAATTCCGATTCAATATCCTCTACTGCTTCTTGAAAGCTTATAGAATATATCATATTATGTTGAACAGCACAGTTGGTAGTACACATATTTGTCATATCATATTTTTGATATCGTATTCTCCTGCCTTAGTAAGGATGTTGATTCCGGTCTTTGTGTTTATTTCAGTATTTGCTAATATCTCCATCAGCTTGTAGTGCTCTACAGTATAGAACGTTTTATGGTAATTAATGAAGCGTAGTTTATAAAAACTATGTATAGTTTTCCCTCACCTTCCTTACGATTTTTATACATTTCTATTTAAAACCTCGAATTTTTGGTCGATTTGCAAAACGGAAACACCCCAACATTATTGTTATTAATAATTATTATTATTATTATTAAACTATGAAATCAATTTCTGTTTCGAAATATTTGGGTTAAGTTCTAATTAATTGTTAAAAAACAAGTTACAATACTTCTTATATTTTTCCCTTACTTGGTCATTTCTGTAACGTCAGTGACTATACAAATGATTATTATAAACACTGTTAACTTTTATAAGACCTAAATGTTTTCAATATCCGTTTACTTCTTTATTTTTTAAAAAAAATGCATATCCATCTTTGTTTTAATTTTATAACAGTCATAACGAGATCTTACACAGCCCCCAATATAACTATCGAAAGCTTGATATTAATATAATGATTACAATGTTTGTAATATAGTTAATAACTCGACCTAACGAGGTCTGGTTTAAATTCATTTTAGCAGAAATAGTCCCAGCAGGCGTGCTCTAAAAACCCCTGTAATATAAACAACTGTTCATATGTTAAATGCACGTGTTAAAATTTTAAAAATATCAGTCGTCGTGATCGATGTAGATAAGAATAATCATGTCATCTAATTAAATGTTAAATTATGCGGGCGACGTAAATTAAAAGAAAGAGCGGGCGACATGCGATTGATGACGTCACGTTTATATGCGATACGCAGTAGGGGTTGGGACATATTGGTGCTGGTCAAAAAAAAGTTCCCAGCACCAGGTGGCCCTACCTCTACTTTTGCACACAAACAACTAACTGTTAACTTCACAAAAACTTTCTTTTTGCCTTTTGGATCTTACAAAACAAGTCTGCCTAACTACAAAACACTAATAATATCCAATGAAGGATATAAGGATCAACATATTCTGTCTGCTCATTCTGTAGAGTATTTGGGAATTACAATTGATAGTCATTTAAAATGGAACCTACATATTGCGAATGTGACTAAAAACCTTCGAAGTTTACTCTATAAATTTAAATACTTAAGCAATATTTTAGAACAGCGCCTTTTAAAAACTATGTACTTTGCCTTAGTAGAATCTAGATTATGCTATGGGATTCTTGGGTGGGGCGGGGCGTATGGCAATCATTTGGAACAACTAAATGTCGTCCAAAGAAAAATTTTAAAATCAATTTATCGCAAGCCCAAGCTTTACTCCACTGAATTATTATACAAGGAAACTAATATTTTTGATATTAGGCAGCTTTATTTTAAAGCGGTTACTGTATATCAATATAAAAATAAACAAACACTACAGTTTCCCTTGCATGAATACTCCACCAGAAACAGGAATAAAGCGATACCCCCTAAAAGTGAAAAAACAATTGAACAGCGTTGTTTCACTTACCTAGGACCTAGGTCCTTTAACGTTTTACCCATAAATGTTCAGAATGTCAAGAACATAAAACAATTTAAAAATAAATTAAAGAAATATATTACAGATACGCCTCTTTCAGTAATACATGAATTAATTGAAGTTAGAAAATAAAACAAGTGTTTGAGTATTGGACTCATAGTTGTTGTACTTAATTGTGTTTTTTTTTCTCATTTGTTGCTGTTATTTTTTGATAAATACATCGTAGGGATGCTGTATTTTTAAATTTTTTCCAGATTTTGAAATATAATTATTTTCTTTAATTATTTAATTATTCAAAAAACAATGTACTGCTCTTTGCTTTTTCTTTGTTCTCTTATTATTAAGTAATAGATATTATATTATTGTATTGCCTGTGAAAAGATAGTGTGTACCTACTCAGGATATTTTTGTTACATAATGAACCAAATTGACCACTGCACAAGCATTCTGCTTCAAGTGGTATTTTTGTGTTTATTTATAGGGAATTATAATGATTTTAATGTATTACCATTGTATGTATTGTATCTTTTCTCTGAATAAACATTATTTATTATTTATTTTTTTATTTGGAAGTGTGACTCTTGCTTCCTGTTCTTCATTAATAAACGTTTATATCCTACATTTTCAATGGTTCATTTGACTAGCTACATTACCTATCTTGTTAGTTGATATCTTTTTAAGGTAACAACTGTTGCATTTTTATATCTCTATGGATGTTTGTTTCTTATCAAACTCATTTGTAGATGAAGTGATGATGTTTACTGATAGGATCGAAGTAGCCGAATTTTTTATTCTCTACCTATTGATTGAAGAACCCACCACTTTCGAGTGATCCTTATTTGATATAGACGGTGGAGAATAAAGGCAAAGAATCTGGCTACTTCATCATTTACTGAAGATGTTTTCGTTTACAAATCTGTAAACATCCTAGTAGGTATAGCAACCAGCAATGTAGATGAAATGTTTATAGATTTGTAAACAAAACATCTTCACTAAATGGATGAAGTAGCTGAATTCTTAGTCTGTTATCTGTATTTTGAGGTTGCAGTCATTAAGTTAAAGGGCAGGATAAAAAACTCTGTTAACACATTCACGGACACGCTTCACATGTAGCCACATCTTATGGAGTAAGTGACTATATTATATGCAGTTGTGTCGGTGAATGTGTTAATATCAACCTTTCGCAAAATTTATTTGTTTCATCAAGTCTAAAATAAATTTATAATTATTTTCTCAGTAAATACAATGACATTAAGACGAAAAAGCATTGTATAAAATAAGCATAACAACTTGCAACATGAGGTTAGTCCATTAAATTTTAAACATTATCACTAAACATAAACATAAAAAATATAAGATTGTTGATCTATTAGTAATTACAATGTATTGTTTAATTTTATCTCACAGTAATAGTTTATGGCACTGAAATATCTCATAAAAAGTTTTGGATTACTTGTCCTGTGTTTCAAACGGATTACTGGTTATCTCGTAACTGATGTCACTCTAGATTTAAATTATGTCTTTCTGCCACAGCATTTAAAAGTTCATAATAACAGATTTACAAAATTCATCTTTTCAAAATATAAACATTAAACTTAAAAACAAAGCAAACAGTTAGGTTAACATAAATTAACTGACAGTCAAGACATGACAGAAGACAGAATACACACTAGGTCTGTTCCTTTGTTTTTTAGTGTTACACTTTTGAGTGTAAGGTCCGCTTGCCACTATGCTAAATTTAGTACTGAAATTAGTACTAAAAATATTGTATCTACAAATTAGATGCGCGCGCCGATTTAGTACTAAAAATTAAAACATGTTCTAATTTCTTGTACTGAAATTGACACAATATTAAAAAGTGAGGTTGTATTGTATATTAGGTACTTTTGTTTTGTTTATAGGTACATAATAATAACGCTGTGTCTAGGTACACGCTAACGTGTACGCAAATAAAAAAGTTAGGTACACGCGAATTAAACTTCATCAAGCCAGTGACGTCATTATTTAGCGTGCGCAGTGACTGTATATTTTGGTACACGCTATTTTGATATGTTTAGTGTTTGTTTGATAAAAAAATATTTGTTATTATGGGAAGAGGAAGGGAAACAGAACTATTCAGATGTTTCAAACTTAATTGTAATAAATCAATAATATATACAGAGTGATTGATCAGTTGGGTAAAGCTCAATAGCTCCGCTATAGTAATAGATAGCAATAAAAGTTAATAACAAAAATTTTAGCCACCTTTGACCTTCACATTACAAAATTAGTTAGAATGTTACAGGGTGTTCGATAACACAGTGGCAGACCTAACTTATGTTTTTTTTTTTAATGGAACACCCTATATTTTATTTTATATTCGAAATCCTGTTAACTTCTCCATCACAAAAATATAAAGGTTTGTAATGTTATACAGGGTATTTACAAAGTTATAACCAATTTTGTATGAAAATCGTAACAAGTTCAACTCCCTGTATAAATAAAAATAAGCACAACAGCAATGGTTTATTAATGCCATATTATTTATTGTCAAAATTTTTAAGAATTATTGATATTGCTAATTTTCTTTATATCAAATACAGGGTGAGTCAAAACGCAAGTACATTATTTTCTCAGTAATGTTAAATGGAACACCCTGTATTTTATATCATTATTGAAAAGTAACATTAAAAAGTAACGTACTTTAATTTTTGTATAACATTCCCTATGCCCAAATTTATTAGTTTTCGAGATATTTTCATTTTTCAGAGCAAATTATTTTAGGTGTTTAAATTTATCTAAATTTTAAGTAAGCCATGACTGAATTGACAATTGAAGATTACCGATTATCAATCCGGTAATCAACACTGAAGTTTTTGAAGTTTGTTGACTTTGTTGTCAAATGAATATTCTCGCTCTTCTTTTTTTTATGACCGATGGCCATTTACTCTTTAGCACATAGCCAGCTTTTCTCCGTTTTTACAATCCGGCACGCTGTGTCTAGGTACCCGCTAACGTATTCGCTCTGAGCGTTAACAAAGTGTCAAAGCAAAATCGACCGACCTGCTCATGGTGGCGGTTTTTTGAAATTTTATAAGGACGCTTTGTGTATGTTTAAATGAGACATTTACAAAAATGGCGTGTCACGCTAGTGATATTATGTATTAATATAAACAGAAAATAAAAACGCACTATAAATTCTTCACTTTCCAATATTGATTATCAGTTTGATTTTGTATGCATAACCTCACTATCGCAGTTTATGTCAATAAATATTTATTAACGAAAAAGACAATATTTTGTTGCACTATAAATTAAAGTATAAATTAATAACTAATGAATTCTAACAATTGTATTCGGTTATTTTCACTACAAAATAAAATATTCAAGTTTAACAAAATAATCCCATAAGACTCAATGTTAAAACGTCCTTACAAAATCTGACAGCGTATCACGTGACTGTACGTAGAGGGGAGACGCACGGAGCCAATACGCAAATAAAAAAGTTAGGTACACGCTTAAACGTCATCAAGTCAGTGACGTGATTATTTAGCGTGTACTATGACTGGGTTTTTTGGTACACGCTAATTTGAGCCACGTGTATGCTGTGGTATTAAGTATCTGTAATATGTAAGTATCGCGAATGTCAGAGTTTGGTTAGAATTTGTCTAATCGCGTTATGTTTACAGTTTAATATTGATTTGTAAAGAGTTTCCTTATTTTTAATTGTTTAGTGTGTTTTTTTTTTTAATTAAGTATGGAGTGTGGACAATTATTTAGTTCTTTTAATGAGTTTAACAGCATAAAACAGTATGAAAAAGATAAGAGACAAAAATTCGTGATTAAGGGTAGCAGAAGTAATAAGAAAAAATATACGGGGTGATTGATTAGTGTGATAAAGCTCAGTAGATCCGCTATAGTAATAGATAGCAATAAAAGTTAGTAACAAAAATTTTAGCAACTTTGAGCTACATATTACAAAATTACTAAAATTAGTTAGAATGTTACAGGGCGTTCGATAATATAGTGGCAGGCCAAACTTATGTTTTTTAAATGGAAATGAAACATCCTATATTTTATTTTATGTTCGAAATCTTCTTAACTTCCATATCACAAAAATATAAAGGTTTATTATGTTATACAGGGTATTTACAAAGTTATAACCAATTTTCTATGAAAATCGTAACAAGTTCATCAACTCCCTGTATAAATAAAAATAAACACCACAGCAAAAATAAACACCAATATAAACTGGTTTAATTAACTTACGTATAAAAATTATTTTAGCAGTATTTTGTATTTATAATATCATGTTAACTAATATTTATTTTGCTAACCTGAATATATACTTTTATATACAGTTGTTTTATTACAATTAAGTTTGAAACATCTGAATTAAACAGTTTTGCTTCCCTTCCCCTTCCCTTAATAAAAATATTTTCTATCAAACAAACAACAAACACTAAGGCCCGGTACTTTATGTCTCGATTAATCTTAATTAACAACCGGTTAGTTAACCGGGACCTCTTTAGGGTCTCTTGCGTTGTAATAAATGCAATTTTAATTAGTATTATCCTTATTTATAGTTATATTTAAAAATACTTGTAATTGCCTTTATTACAACGCAAGAGACCCTAAAGTGGTCCCGATTAAACCCCAGTTAGATAACCGGCTGTTAATCGAGACATAAAGTACCGGGCCTAAACATATCAAAATAGCGTGTACCCAAATATTAAGTCACTGCGCACGCTAAATAATGACGTCACTGGCTTGATGAAGTTTAATTCGCGTGTACCTAACTTTTTTATTTGCGTACACGTTAGCGTGTACCTAGACACAGCGTAATAATAATAGTGATTTCAACTTTCAACATGTGGAGCCAAAGGCAGATTGAAACATTAATAGAGTTTTACAAATCGAATCACTGATCAATGTTTGTATGTGCCAAAGCACCCTCTCTATAAGAATAGGAATGCACGAATTAAAGTTTTGGAAGAAATAAAGGCAGAATTAGCCAAACTAGGTGTGGATATATCTGTAGCAGAAATAAAAGCCAAGTTTGCCAGTTTTGCAAAAATACTTCTTCCCATTTTTTATTGTTAATAAGTTAATGGCTTGCAACTTGCAATATCAATTAGTAAAGCTCCTATCTATGAACCTTGAGTAAAGCTCATGTAAATTTAGTAGAGCGCATGCCTATATGCTGATTACAATTCGGATAGTTGCAAACACAAACTTGGCACAAACTGACATTTTTCATACTAAATCGACTCGCGCAACTAACCAATATTTTTAGTACTGAAATCAGTACTGACATTAGTATAATGGCAAACGGGTCTAAGGGCCGGTACTTTCTGCAACTTTCTGTCCCGATTAAACCCCGGTTATCGGAATTTTACATGACAAAATTCCTCTAACCGGGGTTTAATCGGGACAAAAAGTTGCAGAAAGTACCGGCCCTAAGTGTAAGAAATAGGGCTTTTCATTCACAGTCATTTGTTTCGAGCTTCTGTCATGTGTCACATAATATTAATATATCTACGTCATACGTTATTGGTATATAACAATAATACAAAGCAAAGGCGTATGGCGTAGATATATTAAAATTATGTGACACATGACAGAAGCTCGAAACAAATGACAATCGATGAAAAGCCCTATTCTATGGACATTTGAGTGTACATTACAGCGGATGTGACAGCGGCTCATGACAGCGGACAGTATTAAACGAAAATTATCGGTGTGCCAATCAAGCAAAGGGACAAGGAACCCAAGGAAGTTCCGAATATGGCCTAACTGGGAACTGGGGGCACATAACATAACCTAATCCTAATATTTACATTTGTAAAGAATATCCTGCTTGTTTTTATTTTTTATTGTCGATTGTGCAGCGAAATTGTGATAGCAAATCAAATATAAAGTAGTTTATCGCCTACAGAACTGAATTAGTCCATAGCAGTTATCAGTTTGCAAGTAGCAAGGGCTTTCTTGAGAAGCTTATACATGCAACTTGTATTGTTGTAAATTGTGGGAGTAGGGCAGACAGGGAAAAGTCTTATTTTGTACTGTTCCCAAGGCTCGCCATGCAATACATTTAAATGAATTATCCAAACAAAGCCGGGGACAATGGATAAAAGCCACAAGAAGAACAGATATAAAGGAACTAAAATTAAAATATGAAAAGTAAACATTTTATAAGTGGTAAGTTTAATGTAATTCAATTAATAAGGATTTTAAATGTCTACAATAATAATAAAGATGTGATAATTCAAGCTTAATTATTAGGAAAGCCAGCCATGTTTCACTTCCATGAAGCAGAGAAGGGAGGTATATAATATACTGTCGCTTTTGTCTTCTCACTAATTTCTCTTTTGCTAATGAAACCTGTAGTGAGGGAGTGATATAATCGTGATGTTTTAGCAATTCTGTTGTTCATTTTTTTTGCATTTTTTGTCTATTATAGTTTATAAATATTCAAAATCGTTCATATGTTCTACTAAATTTCCGTCTAGGTTTATATGGATTTCTCTCGGTGTCTTGGAAATAAGTAAAGTTTTGGTCTTTGCTAATTTTATTTTCATTCCTTTGTCTGCAAGTTCTCTCGTCTATAAATTTAGGTTGCTTTGTAAAGATTTCTCTGAACTTGGTATCAATGCAATGTCATCTGCAAATACACATTTACTCAGAGTTATACTTTTTAATCAATGGTAACGTAAATCTAATTTTTGGGACTCTACTGCATTTTTTTATTGGTTCATTCATATATATATATATATATATATATATATATATATATATATATATATATATATATATATATTGATGCACGTTAAGTGCCCCCTATATATATATATATATATATATATATATATATATATATATATATATATATATATATATATATATATATATATATATATATATATATATATATATATATATAAAGCAGTTAGGTAATATTGACTGACACTATGTAAAATCTTGTTAATTTTGAGGTTGCAGTCATAAATTTCAGGGGGCAGGATAAGTAAAACTCTTAGTTATTATCAAGCTTTCGCAAAATTTATTTGCTTCTTCAAGATATGCTAAAAAAGTTTTAGTAAATACAATGAAATTAAGACGATAAAAAATATTGTACATAAAAGCATAAAAAACTTACAACGTGAGGTTAATCCATTAAATTTTTGTAATTTCATTGTATTTACTAAAACTTTTTTAGCATATCTTGAAGAAGCAAATAAATTTTGCGAAAGCTTGATAATAACTAAGAGTTTTACTTATCCTGCCCCCTGAAATTTATGACTGCAACCTCAAAATTAACAAGATTTTATATATATATATATATATATATATATATATATATATATATAATATAATGAATAGCAGTGAGCTTAAAACTCCACCTTGCCTTACTCCTTGTGTATTAGCAAATTTGTTTGATTCACAGTTTAATGCTCGCACAATGTTCCAGTACATAAATTTTACTTGCATCAATTTTAGTTCTCCTCCAACATCGAACAGTTCAAGCCCTTTCCAAATGTGATGTCCGGGTACCTTGTCAAAGGCTTTTTCCATTGTCTTATAGTAAAGATATGATCTTGGACACTGTGCCCGGTCAGAAACCTTTTTGTGCATCGTCTAGTTGATGTTCCACTTTCTTTCTCAGTCTCATCTCCAGTATTCATTCATAAACCTTAGCCAGTACACTTAGCATGAAAATACCTCGATAATTTGAACATTACTTTTTTACCACCTCCCTTCTTTACCAGAAGAGCCATTACTGCTGTTGCCCAATCTTCTGGGATGCGTTTCTGTTTCCAAATTGTTATCAGTAATTTGTGTAAGTAGTGTAATGCAGATTCCCCCATATATTTCAACAATCGTGTTTTGATATTATCTATTCCTGCCACTTTACCATTTTTCATTTTTGCAATGGCTTTCGTTAATTCTTTCATTGTTATTTCATTACTCAACTCTTTGAAATATTTACTCCATCTATTAACTATATCTTGTGGTTGGGTAAGTGTTTCTCCATTTTTATTTTTTTTTATTTGCACGACAGTACTACCTGATTTACCTGTCATTTTTTCAGACCTTTATAGAACAATTTTTGGTTTGTCCTACTACTGTCTTGCTCCATCTTTTCTCCAAATCTCTCCCACTGTTCCAATTTAGCTTTTTTAACTTTTTCTTTCACAAGCTTCCTTGCTTATTAACTGTTATTTTCTAGATAAGCTCTCCATGGTACTTTCTTTTCTTTCACAGCTATTTTTATCTCTTCGCTCCACCAACTAGTCCTTTTTTTTACTACTTTTATTCAATAAAAATATTAAAATACTCTTGTGATAGTGAAGAGACAGTTTATGTTTCCTTTCGATCCAGAGGCGATACACAATCTCCAGACAGCTGTTTCTGCCTTACGGCGTCCCCAGTGGAGCTGCCTGCACACCTCTGAATCAAAACAAAATCAAATTGTCTATTTAAGTGGAATTTCAAAAATAGTTATCTACTATTAGGATGCTTCAGCGATATCTCTTAAAGAAAAGAGAAAAGTCCCAGATACAAAATTCACTATTAAAATAGTAGTAAAATAATAGTAGTAAAATAGTAAAACTAGGGCCTAGGGCATTATATCATACTTAACTGACTTCGAAATCATGTCATTATTTATCAAACTGACTTCAAAATCATGTCATTATTTGTCAAATAATATACCAGTCGGACATTAATAATTATTACATGATTTCGAAGTCAGTTATATTATAATGCCCTAGGGCGTTATTTTTCAATATTTATTTTGAAAAATACCGCCCTAGCTAGGGTATTAAATTCAAATAACTAGTTAAATAATGTCGAGTTGACACAATTACGTTATGACTGTTGCTGGTAAATAAATGTACTTATTTGAAAACTAATGAATTCAAAATTCCTTAAATATTTTTGCCTATACAGAATAATTTAGTCAGACATTAAATGTTGAAGGCACCACGGGTATTAAAGATAATATCGCTTTCAGTCAACGTTTATCCCTTTAGACCCGTTTAACCCTTAACACATTCGCGGACACGCTGTCATTTTATACACGTATTCTTATGGAGTAAATGACTTCATATGCAGTCATGACCGCGAATGTGTTAAGATTGCTATCTAAAAAAAATACCAAGAAACTTTACAGAATCAACGATACTGATCTGGCTGTTATTAACACATTCACAGACACACTTTAGATGTAGACACATCTTATGAAGTAAGTGGCTTCATATGCAGTTGTGTCTGTGAATGTGTTAAGAGGTAAAGATTGACGAGCTCCTGTATAGGATAATGCTACTGTTTTATGTTAAAAAAAGGTAAATTAGAATCGGACCAGGTTTTTATCGTGAGTAGATCAGAAGGTATAGTAGCAATATTTGAGTTGCTCCAAGTAATACTGGTATCATCAGCAAAAAGAAAATTTTTTCCATCAATTTTTAAACTAGGGATGTCATTAATAAACGTAAGGAAAAGTAGAGGACCTGATACTGAACCTTGTGGTTTGTAGAGGACCCCACATACAATATTTTGGAGACTAGAGTCTGTATTATTTGCTCTAACCAGTTGTTTCCAACTATCCAAGTAAGATTGAAACCAATTCAAAGAAATACTTCGAATTCCATTGAAATTTAGTTTTTTTTATCAAAATTTCATGATTTACACAATCAAAAGCTTTGGCATAGTCACAAAAAACAGTGGCAGTGTGAAGATTATTGCTCAGTGCTTGATAAACCTCATGTAGTACAGAAAACATGTAGCATAAGAGCTGTGAGACATTTTTGAGTAGGTATTTTAGGCAACCTGAAAATTTTACACGTGACTCTTCCATGATAGCCTAATACAAAAATGCCGGTCTGGCTAGAGTGTAGCGGTTATTTTTCCCAAAAATCCCCCCCAAAGTTAAAAAAATGGTAAAGATTGTTGTTACAAAAAATATCATTGACGTGACTTTAAAGTAAATTTAAATATTCAAATATAAATAAAATAAACAGGCCAGGCGATTTGAGGGCGATTTTATCTCTGCAAGATACTTGCATGGGCGCCCCAGGATTATTTTCAGGGGGTGCATCTGAACTTCAGAAGATTTCATCTGAATCTGTACATACTATTAACCAGTATTAAATATACCACTATACATGCATAGCTATGTACATTCCTTCCGGGCAGGGAGGTGCAATTGTTATTTTGACAGGGTATTTTTTAATATTAAAAATAAATCTAAAAAAGACAGGATTTTTTTTGGTGAAATTTTCCAACTGCCATGTGATCAAACAAATTACGCGTACATATAAATGAAAAGCGCTATAGGTAAGCAGCAGTGTGAGAAAGAGCGTATACCGATAGCTGTTTGCGTCCTCTGTTGTAGCTAAGCGAGTCCGTTCGCTCGAGAAAAATCACGTGACCTGGCGATACCCATGTTGTTGTGCCTCGAAACTTTAGAGTAATTATTATATATTATAGTTTTTATATAACTTTTTTTTAATTAAGGGAAAATAATACGTACTATACATTAGATTTTGCAAATATGATAGAAAAAGACAAATTTATTATTATAAATATATAGGTAGAAAAGTATAAAACTATAAACTAAATTAATTCGTGTCCGAATCTTGTACTTCTTCTTCAAACTCCTCATTTGAGCTTAGATATTCATTCTCTTCTTCGTCAGACTCCCCTCGAAACTCAGATTCCTCTTCTACATGATCTGTAAATAGTTGTAATATGTATTTAGAATTAATTAAAAATTAATTAGTGATTAATCAATTGAATTACTACATACTCTCTGTCCTTTTATACGGAGTCGAAGACTGGACAATCACGGGCGCATCTGAAGAAAGACGCCATTGTTGAGATGTGGTGTTATCGAATAATGTAGACACAACACGTAGCAAACACAGAAACATTAATAAAGATTAAAAAGGCAAAAGAAATACTCAACACTATGAACGAAAGAAAATGAGCTAAAATAAAGGGTCAGACTCGAGGGGAGTCTGACGAAGAAGAAGAGAATAAATATTTAACCTCAGATGAGGAGTTTGAAGAAGAAGTACAATATTGGGACACAAAATTAATTTAGTTAATATAGTTTTATGCTACTTTTCTATTCCAAGGTGGAATTCTATTCTATATATTTATAATATTTTTTTCTTTTTCTATCATATTTGCAAAATATATTGTATAGTACGTATTATTTTCCTTTAATTAAGAAAAAGTTACTTAAAAAAGTATAATATATAATAATTACGCAAACAGCTATCGATATACGCTCTGTCTCACACTGCTGCTTACCTATATAGCGCTTTTCATTTACATATATGCACGCGTAATTTGTTTGATCACCTGGCAATTGGAAAATTTCACCAAAAAAAACCTGTCTTTTTTTAGAATATTTATTTTTAATATTAAAAAATACCCTGTCAAAATAACAATTGCACCTCCCTGTCCGGAAGAAATTTACATAGCTATGCATGTATAGTTGTATATTTTATAGTCGTTAATTATAGTACGGATGAAATCTTCTGAAGTTCTTATGCATCCCCTGAAAATAATCCTGGGGCGCACATGCAAGTATTTTGCAGAGTTAAAATCGCCCTCAAATCGCCTGGCCTGTTTATTCTCTTTATATTTGAATATTTAAATTTACTTTAAAGTCACGTCAATGATATTTTTTGTAATAACAATTTTTACCCTTTTTTTAACTTTGGGGGGATTTTGGGAAAAATAACCGCTACCCTCCAGCCAGACCGGCATTTTTGTATTAGGCTATCATGGAAGAGTCACGTGTAAAATTTTCAGGTTGGCTAAAATACGTACTCAAAAATGTCTCACAGCTCTTGGACCAATGGCATCAGCAGTACATTTATTATTTAAAAAGCCAAACTGATTTTGTAATAAAATGTTTTCAACAAGAAAGGACATGTCATGCTTTTATGAGTCTCTCAATAATTTTGGAGTACCGGTAGTAATGTAATAGGTATATACTTGCAGGAATTAGATTTTTCACCACCCTTATGAAGAGGAATAATGATAGCTGTCTTTAGGTACTCTGGAAATTTACCTTTCTCAAAAGAATCATTAATTGGAGAGATGAGGACTCCCAACACATGCCCTGGGAGATTTAAGAAAATTTTTATCAGTACTATAGGAAGATTTGCTTTTGATACTATTGATTGTTTGGATCAGTTCAGATGGCAGATCAACTGGCCTTATAAAGAATGAATTAATGAGATAGGAAACCGGATCTTGTGACAAAATAGTTGATGTTATATTTTTACTCACATTAACAAAGTATTCATTTAGATTTCCAGGGTCTGAAAGGAAAAGTGTTTAAGCTGGGTGAATTTTATTTCGAAGATCGTTTATTATGGACTAAGCTTCTTTTGCAACACTTTTAGAGCTTCTCAGACGATTTTGATAGTACGATTTTTTAGCTGATTTTATAAGTTTTAAATAGGTTTTCCTGTACTTGGTGATATATTCAGTGACAGAGCCATTGGAAAGTAAATTTCTTGATGTAGAGTAGTGAACGCATATTCATGGCTGATATGCGGATACCGGATACCTTTAGTAGTCCAGGGCCCAGGATTTGGGATGTTTTGGCTTAATTGTAATTAAAGGAAATGCTTTGTTGAACATAAGTACATAAAAGCATATTAAAAAAATCACTGAAAAGTGATAATTTTAAAATTACAGGAAAGTGCCACTCGGAGGTTAAGCAAAATTAAATTAAAACTTGTAGCTACTTTAGTTTTTTCAATTTATAAATCTAGTTTAAATTAAACTAAAAAGAAATATATCTTTTTTGTAAACAAACACATTTAACGGCTAAACAGCTGGCTCCGGTTGGATGATACTACGCAGGACGCATGCCCTGCGAACTCAATGGAAAAAATTGGTAATTGGTTCCATATATATAGTGAGCTTCCGGAATTAGAGATGGCGACACATAATGTGGATCGCTAATATATGTGGTACAAGGCTAATTGAAAAGAAGAAGAATATTTGACAATTGAATGTCGAGTTGGACAGTTGTGTTTATTTGGTAACAGCGTTGCCACATTCAGCAGATTTCTACTTTTTTGATAGATTTTTGATATATTTTTTTTAATTCTAGTAGGCAATATTTTTTAGTAGGTTTTTGGTATACAGTGATGAGCACGCTAATAACCGGCAAAAAAGCTCAAAAGATGGAAAACATAATACATTGCGAAACAAAAAGAGATGAAACTAGTGGAGGTGGAAATTATCGTTATAAACGTACTATTAATTAACATTACATCAGTGGCGGCCCGTGAGGTAGTGCCATAGAGCCATGGCACTACCTTGCTAACTATCCATAAACATATTTTTTATCTTCAAAACTTTTTAATTCCTATTAATTTTTTTGTGTGTATTTCTTTTGATCTTCATAAATTATATAAAATATGGCAACTATGGGCGCAATACAATCCCTGCCGACAGCGGAGAGTATTCGACAGGAGAATCTCCTTCGCGCCGAAGTCAGTACTGGCACGAGTAAAGAGAGAAAGATTTTACGAGCATTATATGTAAGTGACAGAGAAAGAGCTATATTGGACTATTAGTATACCTTAACATTAGAATCTCTGTGCCAGGCACGAGGGTATGAAGCCAGGTCTATTTATTTTGAGTTTCTTTACGTGCTGGTTTGTCGCTTTTATTATGTATATTTTCTGTTAAAAAGTTTTTGTATTTATAATTAAACTTTTAGTGCATCATGATCGTGGGTATTTTGATAATATTTTGATTATTTATTAAGTTTAATTTATTAATTGACAATAAAGATTAGTATTTTAAAAAATTTTTTGGTGGTTTTTCGCTATAAAAAAAAACTACAAATGTTACCCAAGTAGCAATTTTTCGACGCATTGGTTGTCAGTACAAACAAATGCACTGTATATAACGTTGCCACAGTGGACTTTCAGTTGTTTCGCCCAACGACCCCTAACCCGACTGACATTACGATGTTACAACGTTAAGTAATATCTTTAGTTATATGGGCAACTAAGTTATTACTATTGTGACAACTACATATCACAGTTAAGTTTTTTCAACAATCGCAACTACTTAAAAACGTTATAATGCTAAACTAATTTACGCCCATGGGTTTTCTGGCCGACTAGGTAGTTGTCTCTCACGACCCCAGGGCCTTTACGTATAGTTCTATAGATGTGTGACACGTTTACGGCAACTTCAGGAGCAAAAAAAGAATTTACTTTATAACCTTACTTTTTTCTTATTATTTTATATTTTATTTTGCTGGAAATTCTCGATTTATTTAACAACCTGTTTATTTGTTTTTTATTAGCTGGTTTCTCCATTGTCCATTGTTTTATCAGTAGATTTGATAAGCTTAAATCTTTGTATCAGCTTTGCTAGACAGGGTTGCCAGACCAGTTCTTACTCTTTCAGTACTATATCCGTTGCAAGATAATTTGGCTGACACTCCGACAAAATATGTACTTTTTGTACATATTTTGTCTGAATTCCATCCGAATTATCTTGCAGCGGATAGTAGTTTTGCTTTCAAAAAATCAATAGAAATCAGTAGATTCGTTTTAGGCCCTGTAAATACAGTAAAATCTGTGTTAACGGTTACCTGTCAAAATCGCCCGGTTTCATAATCAACTTAAAGTAAACATTAAGTAAAGTTCACTTTAAAGTTGACATTTACCCATAGGGCTTTTCATTCACAGTCATTTGTTTCGAGCTTCTGTCAAATGTCGTATAAACCGTACATATTAATATTATACACAGACTATACAACATATGACAGAAGCTCGAAACAAATGACAATCGATGAAAAGCCCTATATATGAATTGTGATAAAGGTAGGTACCAACTTACTTAAAATTTAAAAAACTGATTATGAAACCGAGCGTTACAATCATTTTGAAAATTCTCCAAACCAATTATATGAAGATTTCCTTATTTAGATCTGGTATTTACCAGTTTCATTTCTCTGTCCATCTATTATCATCATCTACGTCCTGAATCTTATTTTCGGTAATGACATTGGGAAATTGTAACAAAATGTCTGAAAATTAATTTAGAAATGGGGTGAATACTATTAAAAAGCAAATTTTATTTTAGTGATAACAAAATATTGAAATATACCAAACATCTAATAAAAAACATTGCCTATTAGAATTTTTTAAATAATATCAAAAATATACCAAAACAGTAGATATCTACTAAATGTGGCAACGCTGTTAAAGAGAATGATGCACTTCATTGCACTGGTCATATGACCTCTGTCACCCAATAAGAGGGTGCGTTCTAAAGTGGTTGGGATAGTCGGTCCAGGCCGTGTTTGGTCGGCGATTGGACTTCTCGGTTGTCTCATCCGTCTATGGTTGGTAATAAGGTATATTTTAAGTAATATTGGTAATGTTGTTTAATGCACCATTTTGGTTTTTTTGGGATGTAAAGAAAATAAAAACACAAAATATAAAAAATGCAGGCATTTTCTAATACCTTTAAAAGCACCATCAATACATTAAATTTATACAAAACATCTTTAACATAAATTCTGGCTTTTATATTAAAATTAGATTTTTTAAATTTACATATTTTTTGTTAAAAAGGTGATAAAAAATGAGCGCGTGTGTTTTTTAAAGGTGGAATATCCATATTTGACGGTAATCTGAGATGCGTTTATAAATTTCTCATCAGGTAATTTTGTTTAAGTCCTTATTTATGTATTTATATAAATTTAAATACCTGATATGATGTCAAAATAGTTTACTTTTTATATAGGTAAAAAAACATAACCAGTCCGACTCTTTGAGCGACCATTGCACGCAGGCACTTTTTATAGTCGCTTCAGTTGTCTTATGCAACGCTTAAGGTTGCCTAGGCAACGTCAAGACAACTCAAAAATCGTCCACCAAATTAGTGCAGAATTGGGTCGTCTTCTAGGCAATAACAACGTTGTAACAAAACGTTGCCACGCGGTAGACAACGTTGTCGCATCGACAAATTGCTACTTGGGTATAAGGTGTTGTGGAGCTTTCGAGTTAGCTTTAGGAGGTCACGACGAAAAATAAAATTCAGAAAATAGAGGCATATTTAAGGAGCTGGTCAATTTTAGCGCCGAATTAGACAACGACTTAAAGGTTCATATTATTCAAAGTACCAGATCTTTCAAAGGTCTACCTTCTCCGGACATTTAGTTGCTTCTAATTTATTTATGTCGGAGAAGTTTTCTGCTTATAAGCATCAGTTCTCCGAATCATTTCTTAATGAACCATGGAGACAATTTTAATTTTTAAGCAAAACTCGGTTTAAAACTGAATTAGAAGTAGGTACTGTATTAGCGAGACGAATTAAGTACTACCTCTGGGGCTGTTTCGCCATCGGTTTTATTGTAGAGGGAAGGTTTAAAAAGCACATTTGAAGAAACTATTAAACTTTTAAGTATTTTAGTTACCATTCCTATATCAACATCTGAAGCAGAACGCTGTTTTTCGATGTTTACATCGAAACCTAGTGCTTTAGGTATGCTATCTGCAGAAAAGCATTTTGTAAATTGTATTGATAATTTTAATTATAAAGTCATTGAAAACTTTGCAACCAAAAAATAGAAGAATGAACTTCATATATCGTAAACTTTAAAAGTGACATTACAAAAATGTGTGCATGTGTGTGAATAATGAAATAGTATTATTTTTATAAATTGGTAAATAGAGACTAAATCGTAATAACAATTTTCAAGCACTATCAGCAGTAAATGCTGGTGGTAGGTTAAGAGGTTTTTATTATTAATTAATTTACGGAACTGTTTTGATCAATGTTGGACAATTGCTTGGCACCTCAGATCAATAAACTTAAGATATGTACATAAGATAAAAGTATCCGCGCATATTTTTTTTTAGTTTTTGTTGTCAGTATACCTTTTTTTGAAAATATCGTGAATCCGTCACTAAAAATTTTGGCGGCTGCCCGAGTTGTGGCACTACCTTCTTAAAGTGGTACGAGCCGCCACTGCATTACATTACATAGTTTTCCAACTGTAAACGCCTGTGACAGGGGAGAGATTAAATGTCCAGCAAACGACGGCACTGTTGCCAGATTTACCTTTTTCCTTTTAGCGGGAATTTTAAAATTAGTCTAATGCCACTTTGGTTTTACAAGAGAGTTCTGTATTCTTAAATTTATAACCTTACTTTTACAAGTAATTAGGATTATTTTATTTACATGTAAATATTGAAACAAGTATTGTACTGTGTCATAATTTAAAACTCATGTTGCAGTATTTTGAAAAAAAAATGAAGCTCAAAAGAAATATACTTATACGGTCCAAATTATTTTGGTGAAAGTTTAAAGTTTAAAGGTTTAAAGGTGAAAATGTGTATAGATGGACACTTTTTTATTTTAGTATTAAGTGGTTACATAATTATTCATAGTTTCAACATTCTCAAATACAAGTGGAACAATTTGTCATGCCATGTTTTTGCTGAATTTAAGAGGTTTTTGTGAAGTAAATAAACTTTATTTTATATGTAAATTTGCAGAAAAATCAAAGTGATTCAGTGATTTACCTTGTTTTGCTGAATCTGTGTTTGTTGTGCAATTAATTGACTAAATTGTGTTATAAATCCACAGTAAGTTGTTAATGAGCTGGTTTTTGCTTCCTTCTTTTTTGCTGACATCAATTAGTAGAGGCTAATTTAACTTGTTTCCAAATATAAGTTGATTTTTAATAAGCCTTATAGTCCAGGAATTTAGTTCAAAGTATTATCATGAATGGAAATTGTCAAAATCCTGTGGGAGATAAATCTGTAGTGTGCGACAGCTGTCACATAATATTGCATAATACTGAAGAGTGCACCAGTCTCAGTGCCAGTGAGTTACGTGCAGTGGTTCTGCAGAAGAGATCTTTATACTTTTTCTGTACTGACTGTAGGCTTGCGTTTAAAAATGTGCCAAATCTTGTGAGGCAGATTGAAGCTCTTAAGGCAGAAGTTGGGCAAATGAAAGTGGAAATTCAAAATCTAAAAGAAGAGAGGTCAAATCTTAGTGCCGAAGAAGTGATTACAGAAATACAGGAGAGGCAAAAACGAGCAAATAATCTCATGATTTCTAATTTTCCAGAAACAAATCATAACTCTGATGTTCAAGAAGTTAAGAGTTTCTTAACTCAAATCGTAGATAACCCATCCAGCGTTGAAGTTAAAAAAATAATCCGAGTGGGTAAGAAAAATAAAAATGGCAATCGACCACTAAAACTAACACTATCTTCTGCTCAAGAAGCTTTTATGGTGTTTAAAAATAGACACAATACCAACAAAGACAAAAAAATTTTTATAAGTCTCGATCAAACTCAAATGCAACGTGAGCTTTTTAGTAAAACTCGAAATGAATTATTAAAGAGACAAGACCAAGGTGAGCTTAATTTAACCATTAAATATTTTAACAATATACCCAAAATTGTTCAAAAAAAACTAAGTCAGTCTCCACGTGGCATGCCTCATAACAACTTAAATGTTTATTACCAAAATACAAATGGTCTTCGAACTAAACTTCAGACTCTTTTATTAAATATTTCACATTGTTCCTATGATGTAATTATTCTAACTGAGACTTGGCTGACTGCTGATTTTCTAGACTCTGAACTTGGTATGGAGAGTTACATTGTGTACCGAAAAGATAGATCAAGTGAAACTAGCATCCACACTAGGGGTGGCGGTGTTTTGATTGCGGTCAGGAAGTCAATCTCGAGCGCCCTATTTGTAAGCAGCAGTAATATTGAACAGGTGTTTATTACTATTGGCAGTGGTCAGTCTATGGCAATATTTGGAACTGTCTATATTCCACCCAAAGCGGAACCAGCTGTATATACCGAATTCAGTGAAAGTGTTGATGAAGTTAGTGAGAAGTATCCAGCTTCCAAACTATTTTTGTTCGGAGACTTTAATCTGCCAAACATTATGTGGTCTAATGATGAACTGTCTTCCATTGTTACTTTTGGTCAATATTGTACTCCTAATGAAACTCAATCTGCTTGGATATTGTCAAATCTATGTAATTTTCACAATTTATTTCAAATCAACACAATATCCAATTCTTGTGGGGTTTTATTGGACTTGATATTTGCTAATGACAGTTCTATTCAAGTTATAGCTTCTGATGAGGAAATAGTTCCATTAGATAGGCATCATCCTGCCTTGAACATTGCTATAAAAGATTTTCTTTGTAATAATGGCTGCTCAACAAACCTGAACAGCTCTTACTATTTGGATTTTAATAACACTGATTTTAATGCCTTGAATGATTACCTTTCTTGTGTTAACTGGGATCAAATTCTTGAAAATCAAAGTCTAGATAAAATGTTAAATACATTCTATGAAGTCATATACTGTGCTTTTGAAATTTTTGTGCCAAAAAAAAATAATGTCAACAAAAAAGTTTCCAAAATGGTTCTCACCAGAACTAAAGAAACTAGTAATTGAAAAGAAGTTATCACATTTAAAATTTAAAGTTAGTTCCTCTCTAAATGATTATAATGCATTCTCGAGCCTTAGAAGTAAATGTAAAGCTCTAACAAAAACTTGTCATAATAACTTTATAGAAAAAACTGAGAATTCCATTCATAATAACATTAAATCGTTTTGGTCATTCATAAATTCAAAACGAACGAGGACAGGTTTACCAAATGAAATGTCTTTGAACAATATCACTTATACAACTCCAAGTGATATTGCAAATGCTTTTGCATTATATTTCTCATCAGTTTATTCTGAGAAAGTAATCAGTAAACGTGTTTTACCTCCCACCACCAATATAACGATTAATTCATGTAATATTACAATATCTCAAGTATATGAAAGGATGATGACGTTAGATGTGAACAGAGGTGCTGGTCCTGACAAAATACCTCCTATAGTTTTGAAGAAATGCAGTTTTATTTTGGCCAGACCATTGTGGAAAATTTTTAATTCTTCATTGTATGCTGGTTACTTTCCTGATCCATGGAAATTAAGTTTTTTAACGCCAATACATAAAGCTGGTAGTAGATCTGACATTACAAATTATAGACCGATTTCTATATTAAGTACCATTCCTAAGTTATTTGAAAGCTTAGTGTCCGACTGCCTCTCGGTATGTTTCAAATTGTTTCCAGTAGATGAGCAATATGGTTTTCAGAAACACAAATCATCGGAATTAAATCTTCTTTGCTATTTGGATGCGTTGTCAAGTGCTTTGGAGGGTGGGTATCAAATTGATTCTATTTATACAGACTTCTCCAAGGCATTTGACAGGGTAAATCATAACATCCTATTGTCTAAATTAGAAGCTGCTGGAGTAGATGGGAAACTGCTTGAATGGCTGGAAAGCTACCTAATAGGAAGGCGCCAAGCAGTAAGGATCCAGGATTGTCTATCTCAGGATGTAGTTGTCAGTTCTGGGGTCCCTCAGGGTTCACATCTGGGTCCGCTATTATTTATTATATTTATAAATGATATTGCAGATATAAACTGTGATAAGCTTTTGTTTGCGGATGATTTAAAAATCTTTTCGAAAATATCTAGTCCTGACGATTCCGAAAATCTGCAATTTCAATTAAATAAAATACAGAATTGGTGTAAAGAAAATGAAATGGAGCTAAATGTCAAAAAGTGTCATAAAATTAGTTTTTATCAAGGTAGAACGTGTATTCCGTTTGAATATAAACTTGATAACACACCACTAGATTGTGTTAATACAATAAGAGATCTTGGAATACTGTTTGACAAATCGCTAAAATTCGCAGATCATATTGATTCTATTATTTCAAAGGCTTTACAGATGCTTGGCTTCATGAAACGAAACTGCTATGATTTTAAAAATCCCAATACCCTAAAATTGTTATACTGTTCTCTTGTTAGACCTTACTTTGAATACTGTTGTAGTATTTGGTCACCTTACTATAATGTTTACGCAGAAAAAATTGAAAAGGTCCAAAACAAATTCCTTAGGTTTTTGGGATTTAAAATTAGAGCTATTACTGGGAGTAACAGGTTTTACAGTTATGACGAAATTAGAGCATTTATAAATATCAATACCCTGGAAGAACGTCGTTATCACTGTAACGTCCCTGGTTTTATGGCCGTCAGCCGGGTGACTGTGTTGTTCGTCGCGGTAACAAATTCTTTCCGTGTAATTCGATATGTTTTTCGTCGGCGGCTGATAATGGAAATGTTTATGACACGTGATAGGAGCAGGTGCATTTTGGAGGATAGTAAAAGGGATTTATGGTTTTGTTTGTTGGGTGTTGAAACTTCTAAGAGACGAGAGAAAAACAGATTTGAGGATTTTTACGGAGTGTTATTTTGTTCTTTGGGGAGTGCGCTGCCAAGAACGGTCAAAATAAAAGACGATTGGAATGTTTTTTTTTGCTCGGCGTGTGTGTAAGCGAACGAAGGGTAATTTTTTTCTTGTTACGGATTAATTCCTTGAGGAAAGGGGTGCGATCGGAACTACTAGTGATCTGCGGAAAAAAATACGAATTCGCGTAATACCGTACTAACTATGTCCGAAGTTGTCTTCTAGAGTGTAGACTTGGAACACTAAATGGCGGATTAGCTGGGACCCGGGAGCAGTAAGACAGTGGCGGATACTAGAGGTGGTGTCTCATCGCCATCGCAGAGGACGTCAACCAGTTCGTGTGTTTGCTGAGACTTCGGAAGTCGTAGATTTAAGGTAATTGACTTTTCTTATTTCTTAGTAGGACCTTAGAACATTATAGACGGTTCGATACAATGGTGGCAGCGGTGGGATAGATTAGTTATTAGTTGTCGTGGACATTGGGCTGTCTACTCGGGGTATAGGTGTGACGAGAACCAAGCGAAAGGCACGGTGCCGACGGGTGTACGACTGGGGTTTTGTTTTGTCTCTAAAAACCATGGCGGAAGTTGGTGACGAGGTAGATAGGTTGAAACAAGAGTTAGAAAAGGCGAGAGAGGAAGTATGCAAGTTACAAGATGAGAGATAGAGGGTCGCACAAAACGAACTGAACTATTTGAGGAAGGAAATGGAAGAACTGAGAATGGCCGGAAATAGGAGGGTGGAAATGATAGGTGCCAGAGAGGTGAAAGAATGGTGTGGTAGCGAAGGAGAGATGAGTGTAGAGGAGTTTGTTGAGAAAGTAGAGATGTTGCAGCAAATTAATGGGTGGACTGAGCAGAACACAGCTGATTTGGTGAGACGAAGAATGATTGGCGAGTCGGCAGAATTTTTGCGAAATGCGACGAGTCAGAAGCAAGAGGGATGGACATGGAAGGAGATAAAGGGGCTGCTATTGCAGCGGTTTGGGGTGAAAAAAGACAGAGTGGAGGAAATGGCGAAACTAATGAACATCCGACGGAAGGAGGGGGAAAATTATCGGAGATTCGCTGATAGGTGTAGAACAGCGGCGCGCTATGTTGTGAAAGAATATGAGAAAGAAGAGGAAAAGCAAGTAGCGAATGAGATTCGAGAGGAGATGATCTTGGGAGTATTCATGGAGGGTTTAAATAGCGAGGTACGACGTGTGGTGAAGGCTAGGAAGGGAGTAAATACCCTGAAGGTGGTATTGGATATGTTGAAGGACATAGGAGAGGAAGGTGACCGGAAAAGAGTAAGGAAGGTGAGGAAGGAACTAGAGGAAGAAGAAGCAAACAGCAGCGGTTCTGAGGAGAGCTTTGCGACGGTAGTAAGCAATAGCAGCGAGCGAAGAGGAATTCGGCGGATCGAAGGTGAGAAGAAGGAAGGATTTGTAAAGATGAACCGCGCAGATGCTATAGTAGCGGGCGGGAGTAAATGGCATGATAGGGCGAATCCGGCTGGAGAAGTGCAAGGAGAGCGGCAGAGATTACTGCGCAGAGTACCGTACACCCCATGTAGGAGGTGTGGACAGGTTGGTCACTGGACACGGGAGTGCACGATACATCTGGGCAACCAGAAGAGTGTAGAGTCACGTTGGAAACCGGAAGAAGGAACACGGGTGGGGAAAAGGGCGAGCAACGAAGAATGCTTTCAGTGTGGGCGACCGGGGCACTTTAAAAAACACATGTCCACAGACCATATGCGATAATTGTGGATATGGCGGTCACGTATGGAGACAGTGCCAAAATACTGGAACATCCGCGAGGAGGGGCCCATTTTCGCGGCGACAACGGCCATGGGAATCAGATAAGTCAGACAGGGGGGTGGAAGATTATGCGAGCCTAGCCGGAAGACGGGCTGAAAGCCGTAGCGTTTCCCCAAACTAGGTGGCCCTCCAGGTTCCTCTAGCTTGGAGATGGCCCAGGAAACTGGAGGGGGATATATTGGGAAAGCGACCGTAACCGCAGGGGGAGTAACATCCTTGATAATTACCGCCGATTTTCAAGGGGCTAATAGAAAAGTTTTAGTGGATACGGGAGCCGATGTAACCTTACTGCGAGAAGCTGTGGAGGGTGTACCAGTTATCACCGGCCGAAGCGAGACCATTACGGGGGTGACGGGGGTATGTCAGCGCATCCAGGGTAAGCAGAAGCTAAACGTAACCATCGGTGATACCGCAGCCATACATGAGGTATGGATAGTCGATGTGGACTGTGGAGCTGAAGGTATATTGGGACTCGATCTGATGAAACGACTTGGACTGGTGATTGACGTTAATAGAAATGAATTGCGGACGAAGGAGGCCATGATACCTGTTATACGGAAAGTCACTCACGAGATACTGGGAGGTAAAAGAAGAAAAGTAACATTTGATTTACAGCGAAACGAAATCAAGGAGTATCATGTGGAGACAACAATGAAAAAGCTAGGAAATGACGGTAGGGGGGTTAACCGTAAGGAAACTTCTGCTCGACGAACATTAGTGATCGCAGCGGATAGTCATGGACGCTTCCTGAAACCACTTCTTCAGCGATGGATTGGAGATGAATGGGAAATCGAGGAAATGGTTTGGCCAGGTCATGGTACTGTAGATATTATTAATGGGGTACAGCAACGGACGAGTACACTTGGAACTAATGATTGCCTCGTTTTGTTAACGGGCACCAACGATATTCGGCGGAAACAACAAGAACAAGCAAATGATGCAAGAGCGAGGTTATTTGTGAAGACAGAAAAACCTAAGATTATTCTCTGTAATCTACCAAAACGATTCGACGTAGTGTCAGGTTCTACTGTTGTAGAAGACATCCGTCAACATAATTTGGACTTGTTAATGGTGATGCAGATACATATGAATGTAGATCTGGTCGATATATACAGCGGCACAAGGAGAAGCGATTATACCAAGCAGGGATTCCATTTTAACCTTAAGGGAAAGATTAAGTTAGCAGAAAGGATTCGAGAGGTCTTGCAACCCGACAAGAGATGCTGTGAGAGGCAAGCGTTGACAGAATATGTAATGCGGGATAAATATTGGGAAGTAATCAAAGGAGTGATGGAACAAAATGCACGGCAGTGTACAACGAGCAAAAGCAAAACGAATAGGGAACGAAAGGAGACGATAAAGCGTACAGCTGATGAAAGTGGGATACGTGGTGGAATAGAATTGAAGAATCGTGTTAAGTTACTTGAGGCAGAGGAGGACAATATCCCCATTATTTCGCACCAAAGTGAAGAGCATAGAGAGAACCAGAAGAAACATGTCGAGTTTGTACGGGAATATTTCAAAGAAACAAAGGAAAATGGAAGGAGCAAGGAAGACGAATTTGTGTGTTTGCAGAGGACTCAGATTCAGGGAGATCATATGGATGAAGGAGAGTATTTTAAAGTAATAGATGGCGAGATTCAGCGGGCACCAAAGGATCGGCGAATAAGAGCAATTTGCGGCGGAGTCTGTCAGAAAAATTGTGAGCCAGCTGAAGTGGTACTAAAAAGTAGGGCCCACCTGCCAGCCTGGAGCGAAACTATACTAAAAGCCAAAATTAGAGGACCGAACCAACCAGAGGAAATAATTGTCGAGCAGTTTGGACACCTACCATCAGGTGTTAGAGTGAACCGAGTGATGGCAACGCGAATGGGAGATAATGTATGGGTGAAGTTCATAAATTGTAACCAGGAACCCGTGGAGCTAAGTTCGGGAAGAGTCGTAGGAAAGACGGCAATAATCACTCGAGATAATACCAAGATGGTGAGACAGGTGAGAGTTGAATCTCAAGGGTCCGACTTCACAGAGGAAATTCACGAGAAGTTGGCCCACTTGTCAGTTGGGCAGGAAAAAAATATAGGGGAGATATTGCTTGAATACCGCGATGTGATGGATGCAGAGACGGAGGGGGAATTCTCATGTACTAATCAGGTGCAACATAAGATCATCACGGGGGATGCTGCCCCGATAGCTAAACCGGCTTATAGAGTGCCTTTCCGCTTGCAGGACGAGATGAGACGGCAAATAAAGTATGTGCAGGTAATATGGCCACCTTAAGAACTTTTGTCTGTATTTATGGCCAAATATAAGTTTTTTAAAAAAATAACTGTTATTATAGTTACATGGTTAGTATATGTTATTATATATAGGGTGTCCCAAAAGTAGTGGAACGGTCGAATATTTCGCGAACTAAACATCGGATCGAAAAACTGAAAAATACGTGTTCAATCATGTTCAAAAATCTATCCAATGACACCAAATACCAACCCCCACTACACCTCCTGGAGGTGGGGTGGGGGGTAACTTTAAAATCTCAAATAGAAACCCCTAGATTTTCTTGCAGATTTGGATTCGTTACGTAAAAGTAAGCAACTTTTATTCAAGACATTTTTTCGAACTGTGGATAGATGGCGCTATAATTGGGAAAAACGATTTATCCTGATACCATAGGTAAATTATAGAAACGGTCTAATATCTCGAGAAATACACTTCCAAATGAGAAACCAAAAAAACACGTTTTTAATATTTTTCGAAAACCTATCGATAAACACCAAAAATTACCCTCCAACCCACCCCCAGGAGACGGGGTGGGGGTAAATTTAAAATCTTAAATAGCAACCCCCACTTTTTATTGCAGATTCGAATTCGTCATGAAAAATTAAGCTACATTTATTCGAAACATTTTTTAAAATTGCTGATAGATGGCGCTAATAAATCGTATTTTTCAATTAAAGCGCCATCTATCAACAATTCTAAAAAATGTTTCGAATAAATGTTACTTAGTTTTTCATGACGAATCCGAATCTGTAATAAAAAGTGGGGGTTGCTATTTAAGATTTTAATGTTACCCCCCACCCCACCTCCAGGGGGTGGGTTAGAGGGTCATGTTTAGCGTTATTCGATAGGTTTTCGAAAAGTATTACAAACCTTCTTTTGGTTTCTCATTTGGAAGTGTATTTCTCCAGATATTAGACCGTTTCTATAATTTACCCATGGTATCAGGATAAATCGTTTTTCTCAATTATAGCGCCATCTATCCACAGTTCGAAAAAATATCTTGAATAAAAGTTGCTTACTTTTACGTAACGAATCCAAATCTGCAAGAAAACCTAGGGGTTTCCATTTGAGATTTTAAAGTTACCCTCCACCCCACCTCCAGAGGGTGTAGTGGGGGTTGGTGTTTGGTGTCATTGGATAGATTTTTGAAAATGATTAAACACGTATTTTTCAGTTTTTTGATCCGATGTTTAGTTCGCGAGATATTCGACCGTTCCACTACTTTTGGGACACTCTGTATATTAGTTATGTTATTATATTATGTTACAATGTTATTCTATATATAGATTTATTTTATAATTTTTCCAAAATTGATAAAAATACGATATTTATGACGTAATTAAAAAAATACTACCATTGGCCATATTACCAACATGGTGTCGGCAATATGGCCACTTTACAGTAAGTTAATTTTTTATCAAATTATGAAACTTAACACATAATACAATAAAATAGTTTCAGAATTTTCAATAGTTTTATTAAATGTTAAGAAAATACAGTACAGAAACTTAATTTTATCTTATTTTTCACAATCAGGGCATAAGAATAAGTATCAATTTCGTCTTATGATGTGAGACCCATGCACTCTTCGTGGACATAACTGCTACATACGGTACATAGTCTCATATCTATCATTCTGTCTTCCTTGCATAATTTGCAAAACCAAGATTCTTGTTTATTTGTTCTCTTTTTCTCAGCAGGCAATTCCTTAAATTTTTTTGTTTGATTTGGTAATTTTTGGAGCATTGATGAGACTTTTTTTACCATCTATGGTATGCGTATTGGCTTCAATATTTTCTGAATCGCTTATTCTAATACAGCTGCCGAATAAATCTTTAGTAACAACTTGAGCTCGACTATTGATTGCTAGTTTTCTAGCCTTCTCGTGAATGAAGTATTTTGGATGTTTAAGGAATCGCTCTGATAGTCTTCTGAATCAATAACTTCATCGCTGCTGGAGCCATGCAAACTAAAGGATGAGTCAGAGTTGCTACTATCAGTGTCTGGAAAGGGTTTTTTTCGGACGATTTTTCGATTGAATACCCGAAGTAGAGGGTCGACATGAGTTGCTATTATCAGTGTCTAGACATAGTTCTTTTGAGCTATTTTTCGGTTGTAATCCCAAAGTAGAATGACAACGGTAATCTTTTTGTTGCATGCCTGAAGTTGACGGGATACAATCATCTGCTTTATTATCAACGTTAGTTTCTGACAACGTCACATTCTCTTTATCTTCCTGATGTTGGTATATGATAGTACTAGGAGCAAACGCTATCTCTGGGATAGCTTCTGGATTGAACGGATAAATTCCTGTTGAAGAAAAGCCCGATTTTATATTAGATGGTGTCATTGTTTCGTCCCAAACAGTCGAAAAAATTGCACCAAATCTTCTTGCACCTTTTTGCGCCAAAACTTTCTGCTGGTGGTGAAGTGTTAACCTGCAACCTTTCTCGTCTACATTATATATCCGTTCGGGCTTATCTATTATGTCCAGTTCTCTTAAAATACCTTCCAGCTTAGTAAAATGATCTTTTACAATGAATTTATTAAGTTTTTGTTCCCTAGCCGGATTTAAGTTTTGTGCTTTCCTAGGTCTGATTTGAGGATTACGCTTCATAAAACCACGTAGCCAATAACGACCAGCTATTCCTTTTCTGTCTTGGAAAGGATTTGGGATTTTATTGAGTTCTGTAAACCGATATACACATTTAAACAGTACCCTTGCAATAAGTGAATATCCAATTTGCGAAAGACGGATAATGCGTTGAATTAATTCTGCTTCTTGGGCATTTGTAAGTATAGTTTTTCGCCCTAGACAAGACTTTACTTGCTTTCCCTGCTCTAAATATCGTCGAAGTGTCCGTCTTGGGATGTTATATGTACGACTAGCTGTGTTAACTGCGGTACCATTTTCTACCGCTCTTAAAGCTGCTGCCAAATTTTCTTCGGTCCAGTTGACTCGTAGGCCCTTGCACTGATACTGGGGCATTTTTGATTTCTGTAACAAAAGAAATCAATCAATACAGCAAGCAAAATATTTATTGTAGAGTAATATGGTCACAGGAAGATAAATATGGCCATGGCCATATAACCTTACTTTTCACCTGGCCGTATTACTTAACACTGTATTTTGATATTTGTCTACGAAAAAATATAATAAATTAAAAATTATACAATAAAATAAGAACATGTACATAATTTTTAAGGTCCACGAAACCCGTAAATACAATTAATATAATAAAAACTTACCTATTTGAACCAGTTAAGATTTTTTCAAAAATTATGGAATTAATAACCATCTTTTACAATGGCGAGTTTTCACAACAATGACGTGCTGTTCTGACGTATACAGGATGTGGCACCATCTGTTTAACAATTTCGGCACTAAATGTGTATTACTATGCTAATATCAAGATTTCTGTCGTTTAAACATAAAGATAGTAGGAAATTTTTTAGATGGCCATATTACCGTATATGGCCATATTACCTACACCTACCTTACAGGATCTTCTGGACAAGGGTATAATTGCACCGTCGACTTCACCATGGGCAGCGCCAGTGGTGTTGGTAAAGAAAAAGGCTCTGGAGGGGGAGGAGGCAAAGTACAGGTTTTGTACTGATTTTAGGGGGTTGAACGCGGTGACAAGGGCGGACACCTATCCCCTTCCCAACATAAATGAAACATTGGATCGGTTGGGAAAATGCCAGTGGTACACGACCATTGATCTAGCCAGCGGGTACCATCAGATTGAGATCAGACCAGAGGACCGAGAGAAGACTGGGTTCAATACGATTGATGGACACTATGAATATAACCGGATGGCGTTTGGACTGTCAGGAGCACCAGCGACGTTCCAGAGATTCATTGACGCGGTACTAATGGGAATAAAGGGGACGGAGTGCTATGTTTACTTGGACGACGTAGTGATCTTTGCAGCGGATGAGACGGAACACAATAGGCGGTTGCGAAATGTTTTACAGCGGCTACGTGAAGTAGGTGTTAAAGCGAACCTTAAGAAATGTCAGTTCATGATGAGTGAACTGATATATTTGGGTCATTTAGTCACCAGCGCAGGTGTAAAACCTGACCCACAGAAGGTTGTAGCAATACGCACATATCCGCGGCCGAAGACTGTGCGAGAAGTACGCGCCTTTCTGGGGTTGACGGGATATTATCGGCGGTTCATAAAAGGGTATGCGGAAATAGCTAAGCCGCTAACGGAACTAATAAGAGTGGAAACTACGTTTGAGTGGACCCCAACTAGAGTGGAAGCGTTCGACCGACTAAGAGAGAGTTTGTCGAAACACCCTGTATTGCGCTATCCAGATTTTGAACTGCCATTCATCCTAGCGACTGATGCGTCGGGACTAGCTTTAGGTGCGGTTTTGTCACAGCGACTTGGAGGAGAAGAGCATCCGATAGCCTACGCTTCAAGGCAACTCAACACGGCGGAAAGAAACTACTCGGTAACGGAGAAGGAACTTTTAGCGATGGTTTGGGGAATCGGTCAGTTTAGGTGCTACTTATACGGGCGGAGATTTAGCGTAATCACCGATCATGCGCCGTTACGTTGGACGTTGCAGGTGAAAGATCCGTCGTCTAGACTAGCGAGATGGCAAATGAAACTGGCCGAGTACGAGTATGAGGTAGTGTATAAGCCGGGAAAGAGACACGTAAACGCGGACGCTTTAAGTAGAGCCGTAGCAAATGTTAGGCGCGATAAAGATTACTCAATAGATCGGGAGTGGATCAAAAGAACTCAAGAGTCCGATAACGAGTGCCAGCGCTATGTCAACAGTGGTAGCGAGGAATATCGAAAGGATTTGGACGGCGTACTATACAAAGTGACGGGCGGTAGGTGGCGAGTCGTAGTACCCGTAAAAATGAGAAATCGGGTGTTAAAGCGGACACATGATGAACCGAGTGCGGGACATTGTGGGGTACAGCGGTCACTTCAGCGGGCGGAGTCGCAGTTTTACTGGGAAACCATGCAAAAGGACGTAAGAAAGCATGTTGAGGACTGTAGAGAATGTGGACGGACGAAAAGTGTAAATAGGGTGCCCATTTGTGAACCATACCATACGTCTAGACCTCTCGAAATGGTAGGAATGGATATAGTGGGTCCTTTGCCACAAACGCAGAGAGGTAATAAATATCTCTTGACGTACGTAGACCACTTTACGCGATATGCTGAGGCGATACCCATAAAAGACTTATCGGCCGAAACTGTGGCGCGTGTTTTTGTGAACGAGGTCGTCCTTCGGCATGGAGCGCCGGAGCGGTTACTGACGGATCAAGGGACAAATTTTGTTTCGGAGCTAATGAAAGAAGTTTGTAGACTATTGGGAATCAAGAAGATTCAAACCACGGCGTATCGGCCCCAAGTAAATGGACGGGTGGAGCGATTGCACGGAACACTTATTGGAATGGTGAAGCATTATGTGAACAGTAAGGCACGGGACTGGGACGAACATATAGGACTGGCGCTAATGGATTACCGGAGTGCGAAACATAATGCTACGGGCTTCACCCCAAATTGGTTAACCTTTGGGAGGGAAGTACATATTCCTTTTGACTGTGACGTGGGACCGAGAATAGATGACCGAGGAGAGTTAAGCTACCCAGCGGAACTGCGAAGGCGACTGGACGAGGCTTATATATTAGCAGCAGAACAAGCGCGGAAACTAGAACAAACTAATGCCGAGAGAATGATCCGGGGAAGGCACGAGAGAAATTTAAAGGAGGGTGATTATGTATATATTCAAAATCCGATCGTGCCCAGCGGAGTCAGTAAGAAGTTTTTCAAACCATGGAGTGGGCCATACAAAATCATAGAAAAACGCGGGGCTGTGAACTACGTGGTAGATAAGGGCGACGGTAAGACCCAAACTTACCACATAGATCGGCTAAAATATTATAAAGCCTGGGAAGATCCAGACGTATCGGAAGAACAAATCGGCAACCAAGCAAAACCTACGTTATCCCTTCCGCGAATAATAGAAGATGGAGTAGAAGAGAGACCCAGAATGACCGACGACGAAGGAAGCGACGAGGAAGGAGAAATTGTATGGGGTTATGCAAGAGAACCAGAAGTTAACGTCGATGACTTAGGGGGTACGGCAGATATTGGAGACGTTCCGGACGAATCGAGAATGATAACCCCAAGAACGAGAAGGCCTCCACAGCGATACACTCCAACCTCCGATGGAATTAACGAAAGTGAGTTCTGGACAGATGACTCCGGTCTCAGTGAAGAACTGCAGGACTTACAGCAGCTTACGGACACCAACAGTGAAGAAGAGCAGATGGTAGCGGCAGAAGTAGGGGAAAGTTCGGGTGACGAGGAAATCCTAGACATAATTAACGAAGCAACCGTGGAGGAACCTGGGTTATCAAGAGGAGGCCGGCCTCAGCGAGAGAGGCGAAAACCCCTTAGATATCGTATAGAAGATTGAAAAGGATTACCCTTGGGGCAATCTTTTTATGTGGAGGGGAGTGATGTAACGTCCCTGGTTTTATGGCCGTCAGCCGGGTGACTGTGTTGTTCGTCGCGGTAACAAATTCTTTCCGTGTAATTCGATATGTTTTTCGTCGGCGGCTGATAATGGAAATGTTTATGACACGCGATAGGAGCAGGTGCATTTTGGAGGATAGTAAAAGGGATTTATGGTTTTGTTTGTTGGGTGTTGAAACTTCTAAGAGACGAGAGAAAAACAGATTTGAGGATTTTTACGGAGTGTTATTTTGTTCTTTGGGGAGTGCGCTGCGAAGAACGGTCAAAATAAAGACGATTGGAATGTTTTTTTTTGCTCGGCGTGTGTGTAAGCGAACGAAGGGTAATTTTTTTCTTGTTACGGATTAATTCCTTGAGGAAAGGGGTGCGATCGGAACTACTAGTGATCTGCGGAAAAAAATACGAATTCGCGTAATACCGTACTAACTATGTCCGAAGTTGTCTTCTAGAGTGTAGACTTGGAACACTAAATGGCGGATTAGCTGGGACCCGGGAGCAGTAAGACAGTGGCGGATACTAGAGGTGGTGTCTCATCGCCATCGCAGAGGACGTCAACCAGTTCGTGTGTTTGCTGAGACTTCGGAAGTCGTAGATTTAAGGTAATTGACTTTTCTTATTTCTTAGTAGGACCTTAGAACATTATAGACGGTTCGATACAATCACCATGATTTGAAAATTCTATATAGTTTGTTAAATGGTACAGCAAATAGTCATTATTTATTGTCTAAGGTTGGTTTTAAAGTTCCTTCATACAGTACTCGAAATGCAGTCGAAACCACTTTTCATGTACCATTTCATCGATGTAATTATGGCCTCAATGAACCTATAACTAGAATGTTACGTCTAGCAAATCAAAATACGGAGAGGCTTAATTTTAGTTCCACACCCAACCAATTTATACGCGACTTACAACAAATTAATATTGCCTCTTAATTGTTTTGTTATGTCCACCTTTACCAGTCTGTTTCTAATTTGTTCTGTATGTAATTTATATTATTTATGTTCACTCTATTTTAACTATTATATTTTATGTGTTATATATATGACTTATATTTAGTATACTAAACTTTTGTATTCTAAAGCTGTATACAAAAAAACTTTTGTATTGTATTCTAAAGTTTTGTTCTATTATCGAAAGCGATAAAATACCAATTAGTGATAAAGTGATCAGTCAATGAAATGAAAAAAATTACCAGATTGTCGATAGTCTGAGTAAGTAGTTAATTTTTATTTGCTAATTGTTTTTGTTAAATCATTTAAAATTTCTGAATAGAGATTCCATATAAAACTGTGCTCGTGACTCAGTGTAAAATGGAAATTCAAGTAGAAACACAATAAAATGTTTCCACAACCAGATTTATACCAATCGCAAAATGAAGCGATATCATTACAGCAGGATAATGTGCTGTTTCAAGAAAACTATCAACGTTCACAAAATGAACAAGTGCTATTTAGCAGTTGGAAATTATCTGAGGCCGAGAAGAACAAGGCCTTGGAAGCAACTCGTCAACTACAAAACCAGCTAATTAACATGCAAAAAATGTTTGATGAATTAAATGAAAAATATACACTGCTCGAGAAAAAACTGTCTAACAATATCGATAAACAGACGGTTGAGTATCATACAGACGAAGATGATCTTGCACAGGAAACAGAGTGGATTCGTGCGAAAAACAGGAAAAAGAGGAAAATGGACACTTCCCTAACACCACCACGAGAAGAATATAACAACACAAAAAGTCCTGAAAAACCTAAAATAATTGAGAAACCCCCACCGATTATAGTAGAAGGGGAGAACAACTTTAACGATCTTCATGCTATGGTACTTAGCTACCAAAATTCTCAAATAAAAGTCATCAACGACAAAACTATAAAAATTAATGTACAAAAAGAGGAAGATTTTAAACTGCTTACCGCAGCATTAAATGATAAGAAATATTCATGGCATTCCTATGAAAACAAGCAAAATAGGCCCATTAAAGTAATGGCCACTGGATTACATCATTCTGTAAAGCCTAATAATATTGTCCAAGAAATGAGGAGACGTGGCTATAAGCTCATCGAAGCTACACCCAAGCTAAAGTATAATACTAAACAACCTCTTAATATGTTCATGTTATCATTCAGACACGATGAAAATATCGATAAAATATTCGGAATTTCTGATATATTACAAGTTAGAGTTCAGATTTTGCCGTTAAGAAAATCCAGACTCGTGCCTCAATGCAAAAAATGCCAAGCTTTTGGTCATACGCAAAAATATTGCGCAAAGCAACCACGATGTGTTAGATGTACCGGAAAGCACCTGACTATCGATTGTGATAAACCTAAAAATGCCCAACCAAAATGTGTCCACTGTGGAGAAAGTCATCCTGCAAACTACAGAGGATGCATGGTAGCAAAAGAAATGCAGAAGTTAAAAGACAATCGAAATAAGAGAACTACAATACCTAAACAACCACAAAGGGTGCAGCAGCAGAATCCGATATACAAAACCAACGAAAACAAAAAAACCTACAGCCAAGCTGCTAGAGGTAATATAGAAATTGAAAGTACTAACCCAAAACACAGCTCTAACATTGAGAGCACTCTCCAACAAATACTGGAAACACTGACCAAAATGGATGAGCGTATTACTAGATTAGAATATAGCACCAAAGGAGCTATTCCTAAGAATTTTAATGCCAGATAGTCTGAGGATAATGGAATGGAATGCAAATGGACTACTGCAGCATCAACAAGAACTGCAGACTGTCCTAGACATTCGAAAAAATAGACATTTGTCTCATTTCTGAAACACACTTTACAAATGAAACCTACATTCATTTTAAAGGATTTAAAGTATACCATACCTTACATCCGGATAATACAGCCAGAGGTGGTAGTGCTATCATAATAAAAGAAACAATTAGACATCATCAAGAAATATGCTACAAAACAGAAATGTTCCAAGCTACTTCAGTATGTGTTAAAACAAAATCTTTTGAGCTTATCGTTACCGCTGTCTACTCTCCACCAAAACATATCCTCAAAAAAGATCAATATCTAGAATTTTTGAATAGACATGGCAAAAGATTTATAATTGGTGGTGATTTTAATGCCAAGCACACCCATTGGGGTTCTAGGATAATTACAACAAAGGGGAAGGAACTCTTGCAGGCAGCTAAGCAATTAAAATGTGAAACACTTTCAACAGGTAAACCGACTTATTGGCCTACTGATTCCAACAAAATTCCAGACCTGATTGATTTTTTTATAACTAGAAATATTTCTGTTAATTATTTACATATTGAAGAAGCTTGGGACATGAACTCCGATCATTCACCCATCCTTCTCACAGTTAGCGATACTGTTATTCAAAGCCAGCCACCTCCTAAACTGACTAATAGACTAACAGATTGGCGGAGTTTTCAGCTTCACTTAGAAGAAACAATCAATCTCAAAGTTTCACTAAAAACTAGATATGAACTTGATGAAGAAACGGAATGTTTTGTTAAACAAGTTCAACAAGCCGCTTGGAATAACTCACCTGAACTGATTCATAGAGTTAAAGGTAATAATTACCCTAAAGAAATTAGAAAGCTAATCGAAGAAAAAAGAAAACTCAGAAGGATCTGGCAACGCTCTAGAGCTCCATCTGATAAAACAAAACTAAATAATGCTACACAACAGCTTAAAAGAGAAATTAAAAAAAAATAAAAACGAATCAATTAGTAACTATCTAAGAGAATTGACAAATGATAGCACAACTGATTATTCCCTCTGGAGAGCCACTAAGAAATTAAAACGACCGATAATGCAAAATTCCCCACTAAGAAATACAGATGGAAGCTGGGCAAAAAGCAATTTAGAGAAGGCTAATAAATTTGCTGAATATCTCGAGGAAACATTCCAGCCAAATGAAGGTGATAACACACTGCAATGGGAAAATGCCACACAGGAAGAAGGTGAAATTAAACTAGTCACCCCAAAAGAAGTGGCCGACGAAATTAAATCAAACATCAATCCCAGGAAAGCACCTGGGTTTGACTTAATTACTGGGGAAATCTTAAAACAACTTCCTAGAAAAGCCATAGTAAAACTGACATATCTCATAAATGCCTCGTTCAGATTAAGATATATTCCCAAGATAAGGAAAGTGGCTGAGGTCATAATGATCCTTAAACCTGGAAAACAACCAAATACAGTATCATCGTACAGACCGATTTCATTGCTACCCGTAATTTCAAAGCTGTACGAGAAGCTTTTGCTGAAAAGGTTGAAACCTCTCATAGATGCTAAGGCTCTAATTCCATCACACCAGTTTGGGTTTCGAGAAAGTCATTCAACTATCGACCAAGTCCATAGAATAACGGATATAATAGAGAGGTCGCTAGAAGGAAAGAAAGTTTGCTCAGCTGTCTTCCTCGACGTAGCGCAAGCTTTTGATAAGGTATGGCACGAAGGACTTAAGTACAAATTAAGCAGGATTTTGCCAAGACAATACAGAGAATTATTGGAATCTTATATATCAGAGAGAGTTTTTAGGGTTAAGCAAGAAGAAGCCTACTCGGAACTAAAGGAAATCAATGCAGGAGTACCACAAGGTAGTGTGATAGGACCGGTCCTATACCTATTATACACTAGTGATATCCCTGAAGTACAACATAATACAATAGCTACCTTTGCTGATGACACTGCCGTCTTAGCCGTAGGTGAAGACCATGAAGAAGCAGCAAGAAAATTACAAATATCTCTTAACAGACTTAACGAGTGGACTAAACGCTGGCGAATTAAATTAAACGAAATGAAGTCAGTGCATATAAATTTTACAAACAAGAAAAATCAATACATTCCTGTTAACTTAAATAATACTCAGATACCATATGCCGACACCGCAAAGTATTTGGGTATTACACTAGACGCTAGGTTACGCTGGAAGGCCCATGTTAAAAAGAAACGAGAACAGCTTAACATGAAGTATAAAAAAATGTATTGGCTATTGGGAAGACAATCCACTCTCTCGATCTACAATAAAATACTTTTGTATAAACAGATTATAAAACCTATATGGACATATGGCATCCAACTATGGGGCTGCGCTAGTAATACAAATTTAATTATCATTCAACGATTCCAAAACAAAGTGCTAAGGAGCATTGTCAACGCTCCATGGTACTATAGGAACAGTGATCTCCATAGGGACCTAGACATGGATACTGTTAACAAGACCATAGAAAAATTTGCCAAGAGTCACGAACAACGACTTCTTCAACACGTCAATGTTGAGGCCATCCAGCTCCTCGACAACACGGATCTAGCTAGAAGACTCAAGAGGAAGAAACCCTTCGAGTTAGTTAAGTGAAAAATAGTGCACGGTGCAAGTGATGGTACAAGTTAAAATTTGTGCAATATATTAACAGAACCTAGGGGGTACTATCGAGTTTGTCCTTAGTCTCAAGTTTTTTAGTACTAATTTAGGTAGAAATAAGTTGCTCATTGATCACATTATTTGATCAGATTGTAATGTCCTTAAGCATCTTATTGGTGTTTAATAAATAAAAAAAAAAAAAAAAAAAATATTTAGTATACTAAATTGTTCCAAAATTTGTAAACAATTGTAACTTTATTGGGCTTGTCCCGTGGAAATAAAAAAACAAAACAAAACAATATTAATAAAAATACTAGTAATTTGAATTAGTTTTAATATGTATTATAATAGTATTAATTCTCATCATGTATCTGGCTAAATAGCTAAGCGCTAAAGCCGCAAAATAAAAAAAATTGAAAAAAACATTCTTAGTGGCCTAGCACCTTTACTTTGCCTGGGGGCGAGGCGAGTTAATAAATTCTATTTTCTTATTGCAGTCATTTTGTGACGGCTTAAGAAGTTACATAAATGATGTCTTTAGGCTGTGAAATTTTAACCGTAGAAAGACATCTTTATGACCTGTTTTTACATGATATAGGGCTTTTCACTCAGTCATTTGTTGTCTAATATTAATATATCTATGTCATATGTTATTGATATTGCCAATGATACAAACCAAAGACGTATGACGTAGATATATTAATATTATGTGACACTTGACCGAAGCTCGAAACAAATGACAATTGATGAAAAGCCCTATTCAATAGGGCATTTCATTCACAATCATTTGTTTCGAGCTTCTGTCATGTGTCACATAATATTAATGTATCTACGTCATACGTTATTGGTATATACCAATGATACAAACCAAAGACGTATGATGTAGATACATTAATATTATGTGACTCATGACAGAAGCTCGAAACAAATGATAATCGATGAAAAGCCCTATTGGCATCTGCATATCAGGATCCTGTAATACTTATTATTTATCTATGATCAGGATATTGCTGGGTGTACACAAGTAAACAACACTTTTTTGATTAAAAGGTTTATTTCATTAAATCAAAACTTACATGATACAATTTAAATAAGATATTTTTTCTATTTAAGGCAATATAATATAAGATATATATTTTAGTATAACTCTCCTACATTAACAAGTTTTAACGCATTCAGTGGCCATGACGTATGGGTAGCATCACGAAGGTTTTACGGAAGGTGTACTGACGACACATAAATTATGTGAGTAGTACTGTGTAACTAAATAAATGATTTAAGTATGTGGTACCAGCCAAGTGGAGCTTGTACATGTTAATCTGGTCATGCACAGAGACTTATACTATAATATGTTATATCTCATATTGCTCACTATTGTAATGAGTGAGCCTGCATACACGAACTATAATATATTATTATGGTTCTGTGTATGCAGGCTCACTCATTACTACTGTAGTGAACAATATGAGATGTAATATTATGAGATATACCTAGTATATATTATGGTATAGCTCTCCATGAGTGCCAAGTTTTAAACTTAACTGATAACAACTAATGGATACCCCTTTATCCAAAATTTTATGAAAATTTTGAATGGTCATATTGGAAATACTTACTAAAATTGTATGTATCTACATCACTTAGAAGTCTACCCAAAAAGCTATTAATACTCTCTAAACCATCATTAATACAGCTTGTATACATAATAGGATTTTTTTCAGAATCAGATATTTTATTAAGATTTACTTACCATGCCCTATCTATGTGCCAGGCACTTAACAGTCTATTAGGAGCAATACCCATTACATTTGACGAGGCATTGTAAAAGGTGTTGCTTATGCCTGATATGAAAACATTTGACTATACATAATACCAACAGACATGTATTTAAAAAAATTGGTAAATTAATTAAAGTAGGTATCTTTTCTATTTGAAAATAAGAAAGCAGTACAAAATCCATTCCCAAATTCATCTTTTACTAATACTGTCATAACTTCAAAGTCATAGGAATTGAGGCCATGAGTTCTATCGATTGCGATAAAGGATTTACCAAACTTAATTAACATTTCCTTTTGGCACAGTATTAAGGAAAATAAGACAAAAATCATAAATGTTAAATTCAGAATGAATATCCATTAGTATGCCCTGTACATATACCCATCTTTCAAATCAATGCCATAAGAGAGTTTAATGTTTGTGATATCTTTTCTTGTAAGTAAATCAATTCTTTTTAATTCGCCTCCTATGCTATTATGCTATCCTGAACAGTCTGAAGTTTACTAAAAAAGTAAAATATAGGTATAGGAGAATCAAATACACTAGTTTGAAATTGTAAACTGTAGT
The DNA here is from genome assembly GCF_917563875.1 of Diabrotica virgifera virgifera. Lineage (NCBI taxonomy): Eukaryota > Metazoa > Arthropoda > Insecta > Coleoptera > Chrysomelidae > Diabrotica > Diabrotica virgifera. The sequence continues at coordinate 131,924,356 of NC_065447.1, read as the reverse complement.
AAATATTCATGAGTAATATTTAAAAAGTGGTTTAGTGGTAACATTCTTGTTTTAAATTATATTGTGTACATTGACGGAGGAAAGGCAGGACCTCATAACTGAAAAATTTGTATAAAATGAGTTACTTCGGTTTTCGCTTTAGAATAAGTGTATCAGCACCTATTAAACAGCTTTTAGAGCTGGGAAAGCCTTTTGGAAGCCTTCCGGAAACTTTCCCAGCTGTAATCACTGTTTAATAGCAGCTGATACACTTATTCTAAAGCGAAAACTGAAGTAACTCATGTTATAAAATTTTTTCAGTTACGAAGTCCTGCCTTTCCGCCGTCGATATGCAAATATTTTACTTACCTACATTTTTGAAGAAAGTCTCAAAATAAACTTTGAAGCGATATTTATCTGATTTTGGTATTTATGTAAATGCTCTATATCATCCTCATGCCCATAATGTGTTTTAAAATAGTTTTAATATTTTTAGATACATACTATTATTCGACTAGTACACCAAATAAACATTTTGCAGGATCCTTGGGATTTTAAAGCTCTTTCTCTATCTTGTTTTGTAAAATAATTTTTTGAGGATCACATACATATACATTCATAATAAGATGTTTCATGTTCTTGTACTCTTGTTCTCTTCCTGTGCCAGCCATACAGTGCAAATCTAAAAAAACAACATAACAGGTGATTACATGGGCAGTTATACTACTTACAGCTTACTTTGTATCTAATCTATTATCTAGTATTACTCTATTAGTATCTACCTACATAAAACTATCTTTGAAATCTAAATTTTTGATATCAACATCAACCTTAATACTTAAAAAATAAATAATAATGTGGAAGTTACACATACCTAACTAAAAGTTTTTGAATTGCAATTTTATCAACTGGAAAAGACTGCAACATAATGAGTTTGAAATTATGACACAGCACAATATTTATTGTTTGAATTTACATGTAAATAAATAAAATAATAATAATATTCCTAATCACTTGTAAAAGTAAGGTTAAGATTTTTGACTTGAGAAAACAGAACTGTCAAATTGCTATAAAATTTTAAAATTCCCGCTAAAAGGAATCTGGCAACATTGCCGTCGTTTGCTGGGGAGAGATTAAAAAGCAAACGACGGCACCGTTGCCAGATTTACCTTTTTCCTTTTAGCGGGAATTTTAAAATTAGTCTAATGCCACTTTGGTTTTAAAAGAGTTCTGTATTCTTAAATTTATAACCTTACTTTTACAAGTAATTAGGATTATTTTATTTACATGTAAATATTGAAACAAGTATTGTACTTGTACAAATCAATGCCATAAGAGAGTTTAATGTTTGTGATATCTTTTCTTGTAAGTAAATCAATTCTTTTTAATTCGCCTCCTATGCTATTATGCTATCCTGAACAGTCTGAAGTTTACTAAAAAAGTAAAATATAGGTATAGTTTGAAATACTACTGAACCACACTAGTTTGAAATTGTAAACTCTAAATATTCATGATTAATATTTAAAAAGTGGTTTAGTGGTAACATTATTGTTCTAAATTATATTGTGTATATCGACGGAGGAAAGGCAGGACCTCATAACTGAAAAATTTGTATAAAATGAGTTACTTCGGTTTTCACTTCAGAATAAGTGTATCAGCACCTATTAAACAGCTTTTAGAGCTGGGAAAGCCTTTTGGAAGCCTTCCGGAAACTTTCCCAGCTGTAATCGCTGTTTAATAGCTGCCGATACACTTATTCTAAAGCGAAAACTGAAGTAACTCATGTTATAAAATTTTTTCAGTTATGAAGTCCCCACATAACAATGATGTTCGTATCATGTTCTAAGCATATACTACCAACATTCGTCAGAGTATATTCTTTTTAGTATATGCTTAGTACAAGCATAGCATGTACCTTAAAAAACATTCTAAATTTCATGTTCTTTGCACATACTTTAAAGTATATTCTCGTACCGAATATACTGAGTACATTCGTGTACGTAGTAACTCGGAATATTCGTAAAAGTTTATTCTTAGAATGTACCTTTACCGAATATTCTTAGCACATACTTATAAGTACATTCTTAACACATACTTATAAGTAGATACTATTCTCAGAATATACTTTTACCGAATATTCTTAGCACATACTTATAAGTACATTCTTAACACATACTTATAAGTAGATACTTTTAAAATATCTTAAAAATAATATATGTGTATGTATAGGAAGAATAATGTTAGCCTATAGATTATCAACTTCGTTAAGAATAATTAATGAAATTTAAAAATTTATGTATGTAGGTACCTACTATTAATTAAACTACCGAATTCATTATTTAAAATTGTTTTAATTGTATGGTAAAAATGTTTAAGAATTAATTGTATTAACGAAAAAGGAGAAATTGTCGTTTCGCTTTCATAACTGAAATGCATTTACTATTTTGATTAAGTTTATTGAGTATTCTTATGAAGAATTTTATTTTTACATGGAATTGACATTCAGGTAAGCTGTGTGGCTGAGCCAAAACCCACAACCGGCACAAACAAAGCGGAAACGACCGCTGCATACCTGCATAGGGGTTAGCGGGTAGGGGGTTGGGAACAAAGGAAAAATACAAAATATGAAAATAGTTACTGAATAGGCATTTGGCATTTGTGTCTACACTTAACACTAACAATGTCTATGCTGTGTTGTGAGGAAGACCAAGTATTTCAACCAGGAATAGGAACATGCATAATTAAACGTTTTATTTTGTTTGCGGTCAACTTACAAATAAAAAATTCATTTTGGTACTTCAATATTACTTAAATAGTAAGTATGTATATAGGTACATATAAGCAACATATAAATTTTAGTTATTTACATACATATGTTACATAATATTTATTTGGGTACGATAGGTATATGAATATGAATATATAAATTTATATATTCAGCATTTATATTTTTATATGCACATAATAACTAAATATATATACCTACTTACCTATATAATATTGATATAACTAACTAAAATTTATATAATATTTTATATTTACTTTTTAAGTAATATTGTAGAATGTACTAACTACATTCTCATATGTAATATGTAAATTTAGTAGAAAGTAGAACCTAGGATGAGATTCGGTGATGCTGAAAACATGCTTCTGAGCAATATAGCACTTCCTTGTAATATTCTTTCCATATACTAAAAAGTACATTCTTCCTATATACTAAAAGATGTGAGGTAGTACATTCTAAGTATATAAATAGAAGGTTTATAGCACCTTCTTAGAATATCCTAAAAAGTATATTCTTGGTATATACTGAGAAGAAGTGCGGTAGTACATTCTAAGTATATACATAGAACGTTTAAGTACTGTAATGTAGTATATACTCAGTATGTGCTCTGCACATTCGCAATGGTAATTACGCATATTCTTAGTATATACTTTTTCTGAAAAGTATGTTCTATGAATCTACTAAGAACATGAAATTGTTATGTGGGTCCTGCCTTTCCGCCGTCGATATGCAAATATTTTACTTACATTTTTGAAGAAAGTCTCAAAATAAACTTTGAAGAGATATTTATCTGATTTTGGTGTTTATGTAAGTGCTCTATACCATCCTCATGCCCGTAATGTGTTTTAAAATAGTTTCAATATTTTTAGATACTATTATTCGACTAGTACACCAAATAAACATTTTGCAGGATCCTTGGGATTTTAAAGCTCTTTCTCTATCTTGTTTTGTAAAATAATTTTTTGAGGATCACATACATATACATTCATAATAAGATGTTTCATGTTCTTGTACTCTTGTTCTCTTCTTCCTGTGCCATCCATACAGTGCAAATCTAAAAAAATAACATAACAGAACAGGTGATTACATGGGCAGTTATACTACTGACAGCTTACTTTGTATCTAATCTATTATCTAGTATTAAGGCGGCTGCACAATTGACCGGCAACGAGAACGAGAACGGAAACGGGAACGAGAACGGAAACTGAAAGCATCAGCAGATTCACAATTAAATGGTAAACAGCTGTTTTGAGTCACTGTCACTTGTGCTATTAATTATTTTTCTTCTCAAAATAAATTTTGTGGAACGATCTTTTTCTAATTTTATTAAAAGAACATGTCTGTTAACTCTAAAAATATGGATTTATTTGATGACGAGCTTTTAATATTTTCGTTTTTTATGATCTTAGGAACTAATTTACACAATATGTGTGCAATCGCAAAGGTTTGTCAGCATAAAGATAAAAAACATATCATTCAAATATTTATATTATTATTGTATCTAATTACCATATAAGTACGTACTATGATCTACATCAATCATACGGATGAGGACATTTTTCCAATAAAGAAATCAATCGTTCGTCATTTATTTTAATGCAAAATGTATAAAAATTGTCACTAAAACTGGGTCACACACTTCTAATAACAAATTTTTATTGGGCATTTGACAGTATTTTTAATACTGCCTTCTGATTGGTTCCGGGAATACAACGGGAACGAGAAAGTTAAGGCGGCTGCCCAATTGACCGGGAACGGGAACGAGAACGGAAACGGGAACGAGAACGGAAACTGAAAGCATCAGCAGATTCACAATTAAATGGTAAACAGCTGTTTTGTGTCACTGTCACTTGTGCTATTAATTATTTTTCTTCTCAAAATAAATTTTGTGGAACGATCTTTTTCTAATTTTATTAAAAGAACATGTCTGTGAACTCTAAAAATATGGATTTATTTGATGACGAGCTTTTATAATATTTTCGTTTTTTATAATCTTGGAACTAATTTACACAATATGTGTGCAATCGCAAAGGTTTGTCAGCATAAAGATAAAAAGCATATCATTCAAATATTTATATTATTATTGTATCTAATTACTATATAAGTACGTACTATGATCTACATCAATCATACGGATGAGGACATTTTTCCAATAAAGAAATCAATCGTTCGTCATTTATTTTAATGCAAAATGTATAAAAATTGTCACTAAAACACATACTTATAATAACAAATTTTTATTGGGCATTTGACAGTATTTTTAATACTGCCTTCTGATTGGTTCTGGAATACAACGGGAACGAGAAAGTTAAAACATGGTCAACTTTCCCGTTCCCGTTACCGGACAGCTTCTCGTTCTCGGTTATTGTGCATCTACAACATTAATTTACATAGAGGTTAACTTTTTTCCCGTTCCCGTTTCCGTTCTCGTTCCCGTTCCCGGGCAATTGTGCAGCCGCCTTTAAAACATGGTCAACTTTCCCGTTCCCGTTACCGGACAGCTTCTCGTTCTCGGTTATTGTGCATCTACAACATTAATTTACGTAGAGGTTAACTTTTTTCCCGTTCCCGTTCTCGTTCCCGTTCCCGGGCAATTGTGCAGCCGCCTTTACTCTATTAGTATCTTCCTCATGGACCTATAAATAAAGAACCTATCTTTATTTATAGGTCCATGATCTACCTACATAAAACTATCTTTGAAATCTAAATTTTTGATATCAACATCAACCTTAATACTTAAAAAATAAATAATAATGTGGAAGTTACATGTAGGAGTACCTACCTAAAAGTTTTTGAATTGCAATTTTATCAACTGGAAAAGACTGCAACAGAATGAGTTTGAAATTATGACACAGCACAATATTTATTGTTTCAATTTACATGTAAATAAAATAATAATAATCCTAATCACTTGTAAAAGTAATGTTAAGATTTTTGACTTGAGAAAACAGAACTGTAAAGTTTAAAACCAAACTGCTACAAAATTTTAAA